>NC_089761.1:32600643-32605643 GCF_040412425.1 Macrobrachium rosenbergii | reverse complement strand
TTTCCTATTGCTTTAAGATATTAACAAAATTTGATGTATATTTTGCAATGCAAAGAATATATTTGATCGAAAAATCATGGACCTTTAATATCAAATTCAGTTCTTCAACGTAAAATAAAAAAAAAAAAATCTGTCATCATTAACTTTCAATTTTTTTTCTAGCCGGCAAATGACTGAAAAAGGTTAATATCAGTTAGGGGATTTCTGCTTCAGAGGAGACGCTCACACGCGCCTGACGATTATCGCGCATCGGCCATCCACCACACTCTCGTCCCGGGAACGAGGAAAAATATCGGTGTTACACTTAATAGATCACCAAGAGGGGTTGCCAAGTAAAGTGGACGGGAAAAAAGGGGAGCGAGGAAGAGAGTAATGGACCGAAAGAGGGGAGAAATAACTTTCGAAGGAAGAAGAAAGGAAATAACAATTTGCTTACAGTTTTATCTATTTATCTAATAGTTTAATCATTTATTTTTTCTTTCGTCCTGTATTTCGCGTGAACTTACGTTTTTATCGATTTATTTATTTTATTAAATAAATTATCAAATAATATTTTTCTTTTCTGATAACTTATCTCTTTTGTCTGTATTTCCTATTATCTTCCGTTGCTTGTTTTGAACTGAACACCATAATATTCTTTTGATGCTGGAATTTTAAGTTAATGGCTCCTGTGGTAGGCTTGTTCCATATGAATGGTGCTCAGCTTCTGAATAATAATAATAATAATAATAATAATAATAATAATAATAATAATAATAATAATAATAATAATCTTGAATTTCAAGTCAATGGCCCCATTAGTGGGCTGGCTCCATATGAATAGGGCTCATCTTCTGAATAATAATAATAATAATAATAATAATAATAATAATAATAATAATAATAATAATAATCTTGAATTTCAAGTCAATAGCCCCAATAGTGGGCTGGTTCCATATGAATAGGGCTCACCTTCTGAATAATAATAATAATAATAATAATAATAATAATAATAATAATAATAATAATAATAATAATAATAATAATAATAATAATAATGATCTCAAATTTCAAGTCAAGGCCCCAATGGTGGGCTTGTTCCATATGAGTAGGGTTCATATTCTGATTAATAATAATAATAATAATAATAATAATAATAATAATAATAATAATAATAATAATAATAAAAATAATAATAATAATAATAATAATAATAATAGTCTCAAATTTCAAGTCAAGGCCCCAATGGTGGGCTTGTTCCATATGAATAGGGTTCATATTCTGATTAATAATAATAATAATAATAATAATAATAATAATAATAATAATAATAATAATAATAATAATAATGATCTCAATTTCAAGTCAAGGCCCCAATGGTGGGCTTGTTCCATATGAGTAGGGTTCATATTCTGATTAATAATAATAATAATAATAATAATAATAATAATAATAATAATAATAATAATAATAATAATAATAATAATAATCTTGAACTTCAAGTCAAGGCCCCAATGGTGGGCTTGTTCCATATGAATAGGGTTCATATTCTGATTAATAATAATAATAATAATAATAATAATAATAATAATAATAATAATAATAATAATAATAATAATAATAATAATCTTGAACTTCAAGTCAAGGCCCCAGTGGTGGGCTTGTTCCATATGAATAGGGTTCATATTCTGATTAATAATAATAATAATAATAATAATAATAATAATAATAATAATAATAATAATAATAATAATAATAATAAAAACAGGAAAGGTGGGCCTGGGCGCGAATTGTGGAAACGATTTACTGTTACTTTTCAGTAAAATGCGCAAATTGCACATTGCAAGTTTGCAAGTAAGAGAAGGGTCAGGCAGAAAACTGATATAATAGATTGCTCGGTGCGTTGAAGAAGGAAATTCAGGTTCATTACACAAATGAAATGCGGATGTTGGGGCGATGGGTTTCCAATGGGCGTCGGGATTACGCTGATTAAAATTTAAAAGCTGGAATTTCGTATCAGATTGAACTGAGTAGTGGTCTTTTTTTTTTTCTGGATAAATATTCTATATATTTTTTTCATTTGGTTTTGTAAGTTATTGTTATAGTTAGTGGGGAGTTATGTCGTTACTGTTCATGTGTTCTTGTTCTTTGTATCTTGATATTTGCGAAGAACTTTAACTTTGAATAAACTGACAATTTTATCGGTAGAAATTCGAGATTTGAGACACAGAATGGCCATAGTGAACTCTATTTTTGAATAAGTTTGGCAGTATCGTAGGTATGGCTTCGAAATATGATCATGTGCGCAATTAACGTTCCAAACAGCCAAATACGTCATTATAGCTCATTACTATACACACACATACACACACACACACCACCTTACCCCAACGCCCATGTCAAAAAATATACTTCACTCAAATAACGCATTGCTTTCAAATTACTTGTCTAATTTACATCAAATTAAGGTTTCAGAAACCAGGTCCGCGATATTTCAGATTGTCTACAAGTAAGCAATGCAGGAACAGCTGAAGAAAAGTGAATATTTCGATTTAATATATCTAAATATTTTCCGGAAGAGTATTCCCTACCAGACGGTTCAGTTAATTTGTCAAGAATTTAGGTCACCTTTCACCATCCCTGTAACCACTTCGTTATGAAACCCAATACATCTTCCAATAACAGTTTAGATATTTTATTGTCGGGAAAGACACACACGCGCGCACACACACAGAGAGAGAGAGAGAGAGAGAGAGAGAGAGAGAGAGAGAGAGAGACTCAGGTACAGTTGGTGTCTTAGAAACAGACATTCACTTCGCTTCATGCCTTAGATGTAATTGAAAGAGAGAGAGAGAGAGAGAGAGAGAGAGAGAGAGAGAGAGAGAGAGAGAGAGAGAGAGAGAGAGAGAGAGAGAGAGAGAGACCTGCTGCACGAATTGATAATTCAAGAGAAATATTTCCATGGAAACCCGGTCTCTGGGAATAACAAGACACTTTGACGGGCCCCAGCATTCCAGCGTTCATGTTCTCCACCTTGTTATTGTACCCCGCCTTTTCATAAGCGTGCATTATTTGCGTGCATGCCTCTGCCCTGGCAAAGTGTGTAAGCCAGTGTGTATGTGTGGGAATGTGTGTGTGTGTGTGTGTTTGTGTATTCTTTGAGAGCAAACAGCTCGATTGTGTAAACATTCTGTATATATGTGTGTGTATATGTATATGTATATATATATATATATATATATATATATATATATATATATATATTTTGTTGCTACCAAAAGTAAATCTACGCATTTTTCTTTCGCCCCGTTCTGTTCATTTTGACGTTTATATAGAATTGCATAAAGTACAGAAAACAAAAGGGCATACATTTCATAGGAGAGAGAGAGAGAGAGAGAGAGAGAGAGAGAGAGAGAGAGAGAGAGAGAGAGAGAGAGAGAGAGAGAGAGAAAGTGGCCCTGCCTGCCTTCACTGTCTAATCCTTTTAGCCTCCAGTACTTCCAACGTCACTCAAAAGCAAAATCTGACAACATTCTGGGACTGAATCGGCCTAATGGATTCACGTGAGCTCGTGTATGACGGTTGAGTGACCTTAACCCGAGTTCTTCTTCTTTTTTTCTTTCCTCCGTCATTTGAACCATGCGGCTGGAATTGGGATCAGTTTGTTAAGCCGACGTCCCTAGACCTAGACCTTTCGGTTTATAGAGGTTTGCAGTAAACGAAGTAAGAGAGGAAGTTTTTCCTTCTCTCTTTTTTGACCCCGTCACTTAAGGCATGCAATTAAAATTGGGATCAGTTTGTTAAGCCGACGTCTCTAGACCAAGAGCTTTCAGTTTATGGAGTTTTGCTGTAAACGAAGCAAAAGAGGAAGTGTTCTCTTCTTTCTTTTTTGACCCCGTCATTTGAGCCATGCAGTTAAAATTGGGACCAGCTTGTTAAGCCCACGTCTCTAGACCAAGAGCTTTCAGTTTACAGCCAGTTTTTCTGTAAACGAAGTAAAAGACGAAGTGTTTTCGTCTTTCTTTTTTGATCCCGTCACTTGAGGCATGCAGTTAAAATTGGGATCAGTTTGTTATTCAACATTTTTAGACCTAGACCTTTCAGCTTATCCCCAATTTTACTTGAAACGATGTAAAAGAGGTTTGTTTACCTCCCTTTTTTTTCGTCAGTCTTGGGCACACCTTCCGGTTGGAAAATCGTGCTCTGAACGTCTTTGGAAATGTCAAATAGAGGCGTGACGTGTCATCTTTCGCCCGGTTTGGCTTTCCAGTCTGTTAGCTTTATCTCTCTCTCTCACGGATTAAGGATAACAGGATGGCAAAAGATAAATAAAAGATAAATGAAAGAAAGAAAAGGGGGAATTAAGATCAGACTGGACACTTGGGCGTGGCTCCAGGAATCTCCTGGTCGTTTTATTGACATCGATCTAATGCTCTCGGATGATTCCATTACAGATTACTCCGTAGGGGGTTAATGCCTTCAGTGCACCTCATGCGGTGCACTGTAGGCATTATTTAAGGTTCCTTGCAGCGTCCCTTCGGCCCCTAGCTGCAACCCCTTTCGTTCCTTTTACTGTACCTCCTTTCATATTCTCTCTCCTTCATCTTACTTCCATCCTCTCCTAGCAATTGTTTCAACATTATTTTCTGACCTGAATATTCTCATAGGTCCCAGCGCTTGGCCTTTGGCCTAAATTTATATTCAAACCATTAAAGGTTTAAAAAAAAATCGATGTTTTCTGCTCAACAGACTGTCGATTGCTTTGTGTATTTGTGTATGATTCATACACCTGCGGGTGTGAATCAGGTCGACTGCCGCTGGTTTTAAGCTATACGAATTCATACACTGTATAGGCTAAAACCAGCGCCATCTTTAGTAGGTGAATGAAGCAGTAACTAAACCTTTTGCATTTTTGCTAGAATTAGCTCCTTTCTAGAAAGGATATTATTATTATTATTATTATTATTATTATTATTATTATTATTATTATTATTATTATTATTATTATTATTATTATTCAG
>NC_089761.1:32585643-32595643 GCF_040412425.1 Macrobrachium rosenbergii | reverse complement strand
AATAAATGAAATGTGAGAATCAAAAGTTTTCTCTCTCTCTCTCTCTATCTCTCTCTCTCTCTCTCTCTCTCCATATAATTAATGAAAAGTGAGAGTCAAAAGCTCTCTCTCTCTCTCTCTCTCTCTCTCTCTCTCTCTCTCTCTCTCTCTCTCTCTCCTCAGTATAACTGATAAGTTGATAATGAAGAAACCCATTCTAATGGTGGGTTGATGTAATCTATGTTTACTGTCAGGCGTTTGATAAAGATATTGGCTGACCTCTTTAGGTTCCGGCTGTCTGTCTCTCTGTGCCAGTCTGTCTACGTATGTAGTGTCTGTCTTGTATGTGTGTCTGTCTATAAACTTTATTACTTGGAAACTAACAAACAGATTCTAACCAAATTTATCAGGAAATCATTTATGCTCCAAGGAGTATTTGGCCACACATGGGTGTAGGTGTGTTGTTCAGACTCAAATCCATGTTTTTCCTCACATTGAGTGAGACTCCAATCCAGATTTTTCCTCACATTGAGTGAGACTCAAATCCAGATTTTTCCTTGCATTGAGTGAGACTCCAATCCAGATTTTTCCTCACACTGAGTGAGACTCAAATCCAGATTTTTCCTCACATAATTTGAGTGGGACTCAAATCCAGATTTTTCCTCACATGCTTTGAGTGAGACTCAAATCCAGATTTTTGCTCGCATTGAGTGAGACTCAAATCAAGATTTTTGCTCGCATTGAGTGAGACTCAAATCCAGATTTTTCCTTAGATTGAGTGAGACTCAAATCCAGATTTTTCCTCATATAATTTGAGTGAGACTCAAATCCAGATTTTTCCTCACATTAAGTGAGACTCAGATCCAGATTTTTCCTCACATTGAGTGAGACTCAAATCCAGATTTTTCCATCATTATTTTGATTTGAGTTACTATCCCTATGGCGTCTTTGTATTCCTGGAAGAAAGCGTAAATGATTTAGTGTTGTAATACTACATTAATCGCCTTGTCGGAGATTTTCAATCGCAGATTGCCCTGTGTGAAAATCACAGTGCAATAATTGCAATCAATTCTCGTCTTTGATGCAATTGCTTTTCGTAATTGACAACCGATTCTCCAGTTAAGTCAAAATGGGGCTAATTCCTTAATGCCATCAAACGTCGAATGGCTGGTAATTTGAATAATTGATTTCACCTTGATTTCAGCCTACATCGAATGACGTCATCATTTCCGTAATGGGTCAGACAACGACCTTGAAATATGTCAGATTTTAGTATGAATATTTAGAAAAAAAAATTGTCTGTTAAAAGAAATGAAAAGAAAGCATCAGCTGATCCAGTGAGTGGTCCTCTAGACTTAGATTATGAGAGGTAAAAATCCCAAGAAAAAGGCATGAGATCAAATGTTGTGCCAATGATTACTTGGGGTGGTCTGGACATGTGGAGAAATCGGGGAAACCAGATAGATGCCGCCTCTGTGTTATTGGTGATAGCAACTAGATAAATGTGCTAGTAAACTAATACGGTGTAGGTGGTAGGAATTTTAAGATAAGGTTCTATCAATATGTAAGAGTTATAATAATTTCTCTTAGTCTGTCTGAAACATATTGCCTGTATTTAGGGGTTATATATATTGCCTGGAATTTTCAGTGTATTTATAGATACATCGATTGAAACAGGGAATATATATATATATATATATATATATATATATATATATATATATATATATATATATATATATATATATATATATATATATATATATATATATATATATAAATTTCTGACTCATCAAAGATCGAACCCAGGTCTTTCAAATGAAAGGCGAGGACGTTGCCCACTAGGCCACACAAGGCTCGTGTGGCCTAGTGGGCAGCGCCCATGCCTTTCATTTGAAAGACCTGGGTTCGATCGCGATGTGAGTCAGAAATTTATTTCTGTTCCACACGTGATTGTAAAAAAATAAATCCTTTCCGTTCCCCAGAATCCTGGACGAACAACTAACTATATATATATACCACGTCTCTCTTCGTTGTTTATATCTTTGTTGTTGTTCTGGCTGTTGTTGCTGTAGCTGTTGTTGTTGTTGTTGCTGTAGCTACTGCTGCTATCTCTTATTATTTTCCCCCTCAGTTACTTTTCAGTTGCATAACCCTTTAATTCTTCCGCGCCAGAACCAGACAATGGCGGATTCTCATAAGGCCTCCCTCGCGGCCTGGAGAAATTCCAAGCTTTTTCATGCCGTGATCTCGTCGTCATATATCACCTCTCTATCTCTCTCTCTCTCTCTCTCTCTCTCTCTCTCTCTCTCTCTCTCTCTCTCCTTCAATCTCTCTTTTCACCCTCCCTTTCTCTATCTCAATCTCTCTCTATATATATATTCCTCTCTGTTTATTCTCTGTTTATTCTTCAGTCTCTCTCTCTCAGTCTCTCTCTCTCTCTCTCTCTCTCTCTCGGGATAAGAGAGACACCAAAACTTTTTAGGTGAATTTACCTAGGGATGTTAATTGTGATCATTTTTTGGATTTTAAACGAAATATTGACCTTCCGTTCATTGATTGGTTACTTGCATCTCTCTCTCTCTCTCTCTCTCTCTCTCTCTCTCTCTCTCTCTCTCTCTCTCCTGATAAGACAGATACCAAGATTAATTGGGGAGATCTAAAAATTTTTTTTATAGGTAAATTCACATTGTGGATGTTATGCCTGATAATTTTTAAGATTATCAAACGAATTATTGTAGTTTCATTCATAGTTTGGTTACTTGCAACTCTCTCTCTCTCTCTCTCTCTCTCTCTCTCTCTCTCTCTCTCTCTCTCTCTCTCGATAAGACAGATACCAAGATTAATTGGGGAGATCTAAAACTTTTTTTATAGGTAAATTCACATTGTGGATGTTATGCCTGATAATTTTTAAGATTATCAAACGAATTATGTAGTTTCATTCATAGTTTGGTTACTTGCGACTCTCTCTCTCTCTCTCTCTCTACATACTGTATATATATATATATATATATATATATATATATATATATATATATATATATATATATATATATATATATATATATATATATAATCCTTGCTATAGAGTTCAGTTGTCAATAATTATTTTTTATATAGTGACCTTTTAGTTCTTGAAACCTCACCATCAGGTCTGACCCTTAATGACCTTGACATTTACATAAGTCACTTTTTATGCATACAAGGATCAAAAGTTCATAGACAGGTCATTGTTTTAAGTTTATATTTGTGAGAAAAAGTCACAACATAATTTTTTTTTTTTAGCTTTTTTGAAAGACCTGGAGGATTAGGAACCTCTCAGTGAAAACGTTTTTTATAATGGTGGCAATTCAAACGAGATTAACTTATTTTCCAAAATTTGTCTGTCTGAATGAAATACAAAATTTTTTCCCCTTTTTCATAATGTTGTTTTTCTACCATTAATTCCCTCATTTTTTTATTTGGCCATTTTCTTTTTTTTTTTTTTTTACTTTGTTTCACAATGTTATTTCTCTACCATTAGTTGCTAAAATTTTTTTTGCATTATCTTGTTTTTTTTTACTATTTTGTTTTATAATGTTATTTTTCTATAATTAGTTCCCATATTTTTAGGGGGGGGGATTTTCTTGTTTTTTATTTACTATTCTGTTTCACAATGTTATTTTTCTACCATTATTTCAAATATTTTTGTTTTTTGCATTCTCTTGTTTTTTTTTACTTTGTTTCATAATGTTATTTTTCTATCATTAATTCCCAATTTTCTTTTCATTTTCTTGTTTTTTTGCCTTTTTTTTCATAATGTTATTTTTCACTAAAGACATTTTGAAATCTCATGGATTTTATTTTTTCTTTTATTTTCAGTTTATTTTCTCTCTGTTGCTCTGTAGTACCTTTAGAGTCGTATTTTGAAATGGGATTTAGTTGTATTTTCTCTCTCTCTCTATCTCTCTCTCTCTCTCTCTCTGTCTCTTTCTCTCTTCTTCCATTCTTTTTATTTTCTGTCGAATGTCAGTAAATAGTTTTTCCTATCTCTTTTGTCCTCGCTTTGTTCGTATCTCTTTGTCGCACCTTTGCAATTCTATTTTGGGTTGGATTCCAGTGCATCTTCTCTCTCTCTCTCTCTCTCTCTCTCTCTCTCTCTCTCTCTCTCTCTCTCTCTCTCTCTCTCTCTCGTGGTCTTCCTATCGTTCCATTTTCGAAGGAATTTCAATAGAACATTTTTCTCTGTTTCTGTCTTCAAAAGCTACTTTTTTTTTTTTTGATGAACTTCAATGCGTATTTCTCTTTCTCTCTTGCTATTGTGTGTCTGTTTCTTTTGCTCCTTTTTGTTCCTTTCTTTCAGAGGCTCCTTTACGTTCCTTTCGGTTCCTTTCTGTCATGAGCTCCTTTTCCGTTCCTTTCTGTTCCTTTCTGTCCGGAGCTCCTTTCGGTTCCTGTCTGTCAGAGGTTCCTTTCCGTTCCTTTCTGTCAAAGGCTCCTTTCTGTTCCTTTCTATCAGAAGCTCCTTTATGTTCCTTTCTATCAGAAGCTCCTTTCTATTTCTTTCTATCAGAAGCTCCGCTCTGTTCCTTTCAATCATGGGCTCCTTTCCGTTCCTTTCTGTCCCTTTCTGTCAGAAGCTCCTTACTGTTCCTTTCTGTCAGAAGCTCCTTTCTGTTCCTTTCTGTCAGAAGCCTTTCTATCAGAAGCCCCTGTCTGTTCGTTTCTGCCAGAATCTCCTTTCTGTTCCTTTCTGTCAGAAGCTTCTTTCTGTTCCTTTCTGTCAGAAGCCTTTCTATCAGAAGCCCCTGTCTGTTCGTTTCTGCCAGAATCTCCTTTCTGTTCCTTTCTGTCAGAAGCTTCTTTCTGTTCCTTTCTGTCAGAAGCTGAGTTACTTTTATGCCCCATGGACCTCCCCAGCACAGGTTCGTGGAGAAGCAGCAAAATCTTGGATATCAGAACGCGCAGATAACACTTTGTCTTTTGCTATCCAACTGTTATCCCCTGACATTTTCAGATATCTCCTGGACTTCTATTGTGTTGTTTACATTTCCTTGCCTGACGTGAGTCCTTGAAAGCCTCTATTTTGCTTTACAATGTTAAGGATTTCTCAATTTTATTGTTTTTTTTTTTTTAATAAAGTCCGTTCTTTTGCTTTTCAATTGTAGGGTTTTTCTCAGTTTTCTTATTGTTTTTTTTTTTAATAAAGTCCGTTCTTTTCTATTGTGTTGTTTACATTTCGTTGCTTGACGTGAGTCCTTGGAAGTCTCTATTTTGCTGCTCAATTTTAGGGATTTTCTCAATTTTCATATAATTTTTTTTATAAAGTCCCTTCATATGTTTTTCAATTTTAGGGATTTCTCAATTTTGTTATGTTTTGTTTATAATGTCCGTCCTTGTGCTTTTCAATTTTAGGGATTTCTCAACTTTATGTTTTTTTTATAAAGTCCGTTCTTTTGCTTTTCAATTTTAGGGATTTCTCAATTTTATGTTTTTTTTTATAAAGTCCGTTCTTTTGCTTTTCAATTTTAAGGATTTCTCAATTTTTCAAGACTTTATTCTCACTCATTTGTTTTTAACCTAACAGTAAGCACTGCTGATTGAAAAGGTATACAAACATGCTGATTTGCAATCTGATTCTTTTTTGGAATTTATAAAGGAGTTCATTAGAATTATATTTCAATATATTACTCAATTAAACCACACATTTATACAGAACAAGCCACGATAACCATTAAACTGAGTTTATGTATGTGCTTGCGTGTGACAGATAGCAGGATCTCTGAAGAACAGACGTACAGAATTTGATCAAAATTGCCTGGTTGATACATTTTGTGACTTCCTACTAATGATTTTTGATATATTGTTTCCATACAAGTTTCTGTCATTAAATCTTTTATAAAAGGCTAGGTTTTATAGTAATTTTTTTTACAAATTTTTTTATAAGGAAATTACGAAATTAGGGATTTAATTTGCATTTTTGAGTGACTTGGCGGAGGTTTGCTCTCTGCTTTATGCTGTCATTATTATTAGTGAAGGGAGCCATATATTTCTAAGCATGTTACCTTCATCGACCCACTCTCTCTCTCTCTCTCTCTCTCTCTCTCTCTCTCTCGAAGAACGATGAGAGCTCGACTTATAAATTGTCATATTAATAATTGTCTTCTCTCTCTCTCTCTCTCTCTCTCTCTCTCTCTCTCCTGGACTGATAAATTGTCATATTAAATAGTGTATTAACATCTAGAAAGGTCATTCAAGGTGGGGACATTTTTATATGGACACCCACATAACTTATGAATATCATCATTATCAAAACACTGTCATTATCATTATTCATCATATACCATCACAATTAATGATTACTATCATCATTATTGTTTCATTTGTCTCTTGTAAATAAATGACATCCAAAGTCCATCTGTCTTATCGTTTTGTTTTTGTTTCTTTTTTTTTTTCTTTTTGTACGTCCTTGCGTCAGACTCAAGTGCGTCCTTGCGTCAGACTCAAAGACCCTCTTCTTGCAGTAAAGGCAAAGTTCAAGGGAAATATTAAAGCACAGGCGGATGCTTGCTTTAAAGAAGAAAGTGTAATGTGTCCCTGGCTTTGAAGCTGATGATTGCGATGGATACTATCGTTTTCGCCGTAGTAGTAGGGGTGTAGTACACACATACACACACACACATACACACATACATACATACATATAAATATATTATATATATATTATGTATGTATGTATATACAGTATATAAATATATAGTATGTATATATATATATATATATATATATATATATATATATATATATATATATATACAGAGAGAGAGAGAGAGAGAGAGAGAGAGAGAGAGAGAGAGAGAGCGAACCAACAATTATAATCCCTTTAGAGGAACCAATATAATTGCATACATTATCTATTTACCCTCACATTTTCAGATACTTCTGCACTCTTAAAAATGTGCTGTCATAAAAATATGAATTATGATTCTTCATAAATGAAAAATGGGGATGACATATTTCGAATTTTATTGAATAAACACAAAGCTCGCTTTATGAATGCCTGCGGGCGCAGGAGTGTAAATACACCCTGCTGGAAATAGATTCCATGAAGACTTTTTCTATCTCCAGGGCTTCGAATACTTAGAATATATTATTATTATTATTATTATTATTATTATTATTATTATTATTATTATTATTATTATTATTATTATTATTATTATTATTCAGAAAGAAGCAACAGAAGGTAGTGGAAAATACAGAAAGAAGAGATCACTTATTGAAAAAGAAAAAAATAAATTTTAAAAATTAATAAATAACAAGAAAAAATGTAAGCAAATTATTACATTATTGCTGCAAGGTGTTATGTCAATTACGTTGTCTAATGTAAGTTTCAATTATTCCTCTTAATATGGCATATCGCACGCTCTTACTGAGTTTATTCCTTACAATTGCTGTTAATATACTTTCCTTTACCACCTTTCTCTTTACTTTCTCTCTCGTGTCCCCTAGAGTAGCACATTAGCTGTTGATTTACTATCCCTTACCACCTTTCTCACTACTTTCATTCTCGTGTCCCCTAGAGTAGCACATTAGCTGTTAATATACTTTCCCTTACCACCTTTCTCCTTACTTTTTCCCTCGTGTCCCCTTAAGTAGCACAATAGCTGTTGATATACTTTCCCTTACCACTTTCTCTCTACATTCATTCTCGTGTCCACTAGAGTAGCACAGTAGCTGTTAATATACTTTCCCTTACCATCTTTCTCTTTACTTTCTCTTTCGTGTCTCCTAGAGTAGCACAATATCTGTTTAATATACTTCCCCTTACCAATTTTTCTTTACTTTCTCGTGTTCCCTAGAGTAGCACAGTAGCTGTTAATATACTTTCCCTTTCCACTTTCTCTATACTATCTCTCGTGTGCCCTAAATTGCACATTAGCAGTTAACATACTTTCTCCTTACCACCTTTCTCTTTACTTTCTCGTGTCCCGTCCCATAGAGTAGCACAATAGCTGTTAATGTACTTTCCCTTACCACCTTTCTCCTAACTTTCTTTCTCGTGTCCCTTAGAATAGGACATTAGCTATTACTATATTTTTTCTTTACTTTCTCTCTCGTGTCCCATAGAGTAGCACAATGACTGTTGATATGCTTTCCCTTTACTTTCATTTTCATGTCCCCTACAGTCGAACATTCGCTTCTTATATATCTCTTTACTTTCTCTCTCGTGTCCCGTAGAGTAGTAGAATAGCTGCAAATATACTTTCCCTTACCACTTTCTCTTTACTTTCATTTTCATGTCTCTTACAGTCGAACATTCGCTTCTTATATATCTCTTTATTTTCTCTCTCGTGTCCCGTAGAGTAGTAGAATAGCTACAAATATACTTTCCTTACCACTTTCTCTTTACTTTCATTTTCATGTCTCTTACAGTCAACATTCTGCTTCTTATATATCTCTTTACTTTCTCTCTCGTGTCCCATAGAGTAGTAGAATAGCTGCAAATATACTTTCATACCACTTTCTCTTTACTTTCATTTTCATGTCCCCTACAGTCGAACATTCGCTTCTTATATATCTCTTTATTTTCTCTCTCGTGTCCCATAGAGTAGTAGAATAGCTGCAAATATACTTTCCCTTACCACTTTCTCTTTACTTTCATTTTCATGTCCCCTACAGTCGAACATTCGCTTCTTATATATCTCTTTATTTTCTCTCTCGTGTCCCATAGAGTAGTAGAATAGCTGCAAATATACTTTCCCTTACCACTTTCTCTTTACTTTCATTTTCATGTCTCTTACAGTCGAACATTCGCTTCTTATATATCTCTTTACTTTCTCTCTCGTGTCCCATAGAGTAGTAGAATAGCTGCAAATATCCTTTCCCTTACCACTTTCTCTTTACTTTCATTTTCATGTCTCTTACAGTCGAACATTCGCTTCTTATATTATCTCTTTACTTTCTCGTGTCCCATAGAGTAGCAGAATAGCTGCAAATATACTTTCTCTTTACTTTCTCTCTTTTGTCCCCTTAGAGTAGAACATCCGCTACCCTTTACTCTCCCATCTTGTGTGACTGTTAATGGCATTTGGTTGTCCTTTGCAAAGGGAAGCGTTCGGTACCCTGACCTTTTGTTTAATTCTCTTCCTAACATCATCTTTCTTTCTTTCTTTTTTGCATTTTGTTCCCTATCGTTTACGAGGTGGAATTCTCTCTCTCTCTCTCTCTCTGAATGTCTCTCTATGGTAGTTTAGTTCTAGTACTTTCTCTCTCTCTCTCTCTCTCTCTCTCTCTCTCTCTCTCTCTCTCTCTCTCTCTCTATATATATATATATATATATATATATATATATATATATATATACATACACACACACACATATATATATATATATATATATATATATATATATATATATATATACATACACACACACACACATATATATATATATATATATATATATATATATATATATATATATATATATATATATATAGGTGATTTTGTTCTTGTACTCTCTCTCTCTCTCTCTCTCTCTCTCTCTCTCTCTCTTTGTTTCCATGTATGCTCTATTAACGGTTTCTATGCGCCATAAACGCCCTATAAACGGCTGAATTTAACTATCATAGGTCTGACCCTAAGCTCTGCTAAAGAAGTTGGACACCTAAGTCAAAAAAAGGCAAAGGGGAATGGATAATTAACGTAACAGTGCGTAAGTATTGCCGCAATAAAATAAGCAAATAAAAAATAAATAAATAAAAGGGCTATTGTTTTTATTGGCGTGAAATCCCTTCAATTAGGTCAAGGCCAATAATTGGAATCCGGGGGACTTTATTTATATCAGACAGGAATCGAAACTGCTCTTCTCGTTTGTATGCAAATTCGGCCCAGTTATTTTATGCACTCGTTTTGGTATTTTCTCAAAGCTTTTATCGCGTTTATTTTTATTTATGCTGGATTCTATGTCCGTTTGCAATGGCTGATTTAAATAGATTTGTTGTGCCGGTATCGTCCCAAGGGTAATATTATATATATA
>NC_089761.1:32568143-32578143 GCF_040412425.1 Macrobrachium rosenbergii | reverse complement strand
TGTTCTGTGAGATTAACTAACATTTGTTATTCATTAAAATAATTTTTTTTTAGATTTGCGAAGACATATTCCGTCAGAATCGCTTATTTGAGTCAACTGTTTCATTTCAATATTATTATTGTAATTACTGATATGTTTGCAGTTGCTGCTGATTTTGGTTTATAATAGGTTTATCTTGAAGTTTATATATATATATATATATATATATATATATATATATATATATATATATATATATATATATATATATATATATATATATAAAAACACAGGAAATTTTATAAATTTTTAAATATTCTGTGTTTTTTATGCCGAATAAAGCTGAATTATTGTTTTATAATTTGAAAGAAGCACTTATACATAAAACAAAAATTGGTCCGCAAATACTTCAATAATTTCAAGGGAAATTTCTTGATTTATACATATATATATATATATATATATATATATATATATATATATATATATATATATATATACATATATATATATATATATATATATATATATATATATATATATATATATATATATATATATATATATATATATATACACACACACACACCCTGCACCGTCGATAACATATACCAGCGTAAAGATCTGCGCCAGTGTCGTCGACAGTCAAGGAAACCAAAGCTTCATCACGACCTCGTGAATATCAACATTGCCATGGGCCCATCCGCTTTAAATATTTCGGGGATTTGGGAAGGACCCGGGACGGGGTGGGGATCTCCGCTCCCACTTCCTGTGCCCTTGAAAGCGACATTGAAAGTTACTGCAAATTAACACAGAGAATAACTAAGAATAACTTACATTTTTTTTCCTGGAGTTAAACAAACGTGGAATGAAATATACATATTTAGTTTTCTGTGAAAGAAAACTATTGGGCCGGCTTTGTCTGTCCGTCCGCACTTTTTCTGTATAAAATATAAAAATATTATCAATCATATTATAGTTGTTATTTTAATGGAATAGCTTAATATAATTCAGAGATACTTTACAAGTAATTCTGGGGGAAAAAAGGATTTTTACCAGAACCAAAATATGATATTTTTTATAACATTTTATTCGTTATTTTAATGCAATAAATTAATGCAATTCATGGATACTTTACGAGAAGAAAAGTAATTTGTTTAACGCCTTTCATATTTAGCCAGTGAAAAGAAAGATACGTTCGTTAAAATCACACCCGAAATTGGCAACGAATCATTCTGTATTTTTTCAAACGTCAAGAGTATCAGCAAGAAGGCGGTATTGACATTCTGAAGGGGGCCTTAATTGGCGTTCGGTGTCATGCTGTCTTATGAGTAAGGGCGCAAAGAAGTCTCCAGGTTTTCAGTTTTTTTATATTTTTTTTAACAATTTTGACGCAGTTTGAAGTTCTGAAAATTTTGTATTCATATTTGCTTCACTTTCGTGTTTTTCTGCTCTATTTGGTTTTTCGTGGCTTTGGTTTTGTCTCGTTCTGCTTTATTTTTTTTTTCATGGCTTTACATTTTGATTGAGTGGCTTTACTTTTGTCTTCGTTCTCCTTTATTTTGTCTTCCGTGGCTTTGTTTTTGTCTTGTTCTGCATTATCTTGTCTTTCTTGGCTTTGTTTTTGTCATGTTCTGCTTTATCTTGATTTTCTTGGCTTTGTTTTTGTCATGTTCTGCTTTATCTTGATTTTCTTGGCTTTTTTTTTGTCATGTTCTGCTTTATCTTGATTTTCTTGGCTTTGTTTTTGTCATGTTCTGCTTTATCTTGATTTTCTTGGCTTTGTTTTTGTCATGTTTTGCTTTGTCTTGATTTTCTTGCCTTTGTTTTTGTCATGTTCTGCTTTATCTTGATTTTCTTGGCTTTTTTTTGTCATGTTCTGCTTTATCTTGTCTTTCGTGGCTTTGTTTTTGTCATGTTCAGCTTTATCTTATTTCATGGCTTTACTTTTGCCTCGCTTTGCTGTATTTTGTTTCATGGCTTTGGATTTATCTTGCTCTGCTTTAATTTAGTTTTCATGACTTTATTATTTTATTTCTTTATTGTTGTTAGCTTCTTAAGATGTGTATCCTAGACAATTTCGGTTGTATCTGTCAATCCTGAAGCCGCATTAGCGTCTTCTATTTGATTACCTAATATGAATGGAGATGAGAATTGCGATTATATATTTTACAGAAAATTGTTTGCGGTCTTTATATACTTCCTGAAAAAGGTTACTTTGTTATGAATTACCACGACGAACAATCACTTCTATGATATTAAAAAATTACCGTTGTTTTAAAAAATACTAAATTTGTTCGTCACGAAACATGAAAATGGCCTGTACAGTACATATCCTTCGTACCACTTTTGGAAAATCAGCCGGCTCCCTTTGGGCACCAGGAAAGGTGGAAGGCCCAGATCTGCTTCGATGGGATATATAGATATATATATATATATATATATATATATATATATATATATATATATATATATATATATATATATATATATATATATATATATATATATATATATATATATATATATATATAAAAGTGGGAGTGTCTATATATATATAGATAGATAGATATAGATATACACACACACACACGTATGTACATACTGCATATATAACGAACAGTACTGTATTCTGAAATCTGTGACCAAGTACTTTCTCTCTCCCCTCCGTCCTTTGAGAGGAGCGGAGTGAAACCTCCTGGGGATTTATCGTAGAATATCCTTCGTAGTCTTTCACGAAGAAGGATCAGATCCTTGGATTTTTTTATATGTTTTAAAGAGAATAAGCGATTAGTGTGCAGTGTATACACGCACATGTGTACATTTTTCAGATATGTATATGTATAGATAGATAGATAGATAGATGGATAGATAGATAGATAGATAGATAGATGTGCGTATAATCGTATGTATGAATGCATGAAATTATTTCCACTAACATGTGTTCAGAAAATGCTAAGAAGCTGTAAACATAAATAAATAGAAAATGAGACCATAAATCATAGTATATATATACACACATATACATACAGTATACATATACAGTATATACATATATATATACATGTGTGTGTATGTGTTATATGTATTTATGTATATGTATATATATATATATATATATATATATATATATATATATATATATATATCTGTAAGTATGTACGTATTTGTGCGTGTATTCCTGTTCGTGTATGGATGTGTCTGAGAGTATGCTACTGGTCATCCTGCCAAAACTTACATGTGTTTTTGTTTCTGCTTCGCGAAAATCTTATCCTCCAGCTTTCCTAAACATACAAAAAAAGATTTCTCTTTTAGAACTACTTTATTTTGTAAATTGCAGCATTCGGTCACTCCGGCGTTAACAAACACTCTCCATCACGTCATCATGGGGAAGGTAAATTCATTTTGACTTCAGTATAATACTTTCTCCTGCCTTCGCTGGCATCTGAATAATAGAACGTTGGAAATCCGAAATGCAAATGGCGCAGGGAAGGGTCAGAGAACAAATGGATGCCAGAATGAGAGATGGAAATGGAGATATTAAGTCTAATGTGAATGTAGTCCTGGCTCGATGGAGTGAGTACTTTGGAAAAACTGTTGAATTGCGGAAGATGGGAGAGAAGCTGAGCTGAATAATGCAAGAGTGGAAGGTGTTATCATAACTTTCATGGTGCTTTAGTAGAAGTAACTGAACGGGAATTAAAGGAGGCAATTAAGAGTCTGAAGAATGGGATTACGAGTGAGGTGCTACTGTACCTTGGTGGTGACATGATTGAGTTGCTGACCAGGTTTAGTAAGGTATGTCTGGATGAAGGAAATGTTCCCGAATAATGGGTAGAGGAATAATTGTTATGTGATTAAAACTAAAAGTCGTGGAGGCAACAATAAGAACTGTATTTGTATGATATTGCTTAGTATTCCTGGGAAGCTATATGGATGGATTTTGATTAATGAATTAAGGCAGCTGACTGTATGAATAATAGTTGAAAAGCAGACTGGGTTTAGATAGAATCGATACATAGGCAATGCAGAGACTGTTGAAGATGTACTGTACAGAAAATAAGTTATTAAGAGCAATTACAAGTTTATATAAAGTAAGTTAATCATGTATTAAAATATGTGGAAAATAAGTTGTTAAGACCAGCTGAATGTTTGTATAAAGTAAGCTAAGCATGTGCAAGAATATGCAGGCGGGAGAGTGACTGGTTTGGTGCAAAAGTGGGTCTTGGACAAATGTGTGTTACGACTCCATGACTGTTGAGTATCTTATTGGCTTGGAAACTGGAAGACTCTGAAAATGTTGACAGTAAATTTCAGCAAGAGAAATATTTTGGGGCTAAACAGAAACCAGAAGAGAGCAGTCAGTTTTAATAGGGATGCTGGATGACGCTTATTTAAATAATGCTTTCAAAGCATATGCTTTGTAAGCATAGCAGTAGCATACAGTATATCATTTCATTTTTTCATGTCCTACATACGTGTATACATCAGATTACCCAACAGAGTCACCCTACCTAAAACACATCATATCTAACCTCTGCTTCCTCATTTATCACTCTTCCTCCTATTCCATCCGATTATACTTTCGTTCCCTCATTCCCAGAGATACGACCTCGGCCTCGTTCTCCTCTCAGGACGATATATATATATATATATATATATATATATATATATATATATATATATATATATATATATATATACATATATACATATATATATATATATATATATATATATATATATATATATATATATAAATAAAGGGGAGACGAGGAAGTGAAATGCTTCTCCGGGGCCTCGATGAGCAGTTGAGGGGAAAAACGAAAAAGATTGCGTTTATTTCTTAACGAGAAAAGAGCTTTGATTTGGCAGTTTCTCTCTCTCTTTCTCTCCGAGGCTTCTGGGATTGTTCCAGAAGACAGAGGAGTAGGAGGGAGGGAGGGAGGGAGGGAGGAAGGGAGGGGAGAAGGTGGTATACTCTTTAAATACGTTTCTTTTGGGTCATTTCTCTCATGTGATACTGGTTCATTTATCTCGTGTGATATTGGGTCATTTCTCTCATATGATATTATGTCATTTCTCTCATATGTTATTAGGTCATTTCTCTCATGTGATGTTATTCATTTCTCTCTTATATTATTTCATTTCTCTCTTGTGATATTAAGTAATTTCTTTCATATATTATTTCATTTCTCTCTTATGATATTAGGTCATTTCTCTCATATGATATTTCATTTCTCTCTTGATATGTTGGCTCATTTCTCACTCATGATTGTACTGGTTCATTTGGTTCATTTCTCTCATATGATACTGGATCATTTCTCTCATATGATACCGGTTCATTTCTCTCATATGATACTGGTTCATCTCTCTTATATGATATTGGTGCATTTCTCTCATATGATGCTGGTTCATTTCTCTCATATGTTACTGGTTCATTTCTCTCATATGTTACTGGTTCGTTTCTCTCATATGATATTGGTTCATTTCTCTCTTATGATATTAGATGCCTTGCTTTTTTGTAATCTTTCGATGTTCACTTTAATTATGTCCGGAACAAATGCTTCTTTTAAGACTGCTGGAACTCATTGCTGGCGAGAGAGAGAGAGAGAGAGAGAGAGAGAGAGAGAGAGAGAGAGAGAGAGAGACAACAACAGCTCTCTATTTCATTTCATATTATTCACACAATTTTTGTTTCTCCTGTATTACAAATGGCTGTAAAAATTTCCGCCTTAGAGCTATAACATCTTAGTTCCCCTAAAGTTTACCTTTTATTTCATATTGTCAAATAGCTTAGAGAGAGAGAGAGAGAGAGAGAGAGAGAGAGAGAGAGAGAGAGAGAGAGAGAGAGAGAGAGAGAGCACTTCACGTTATGGATGATAGCTCCAAATATCATCTAATAAAAACGATTCTGTGCAGCGCATTATTATTATTATTATTATTATTATTATTATTATTATTATTATTATTATTATTATTATTATTATTTTCCGTGCTCATCTGTACAGCGCAACCGCTCCCTCACATTTTCGCCCTCTCAGAAAATAAAGGAAGGGAACTGCCGCGCAATTTCCTCCACTCGAGAGGTCTATTTACTTTTCTGCTCCTTGAAAAGGTGAAATATTGGACCGATAAGTTGTATACAAATCGCCCCGTTTCCTTATCAGGGCGCCGAAGAAATAGTCTGGAGATACAACGTTATTGGGTTTTACGAGCGTTCTCCTTTGTATCGGGGATCGGGAAGGTTTTGGGAGCGGTTGGGAGTGCTGGAAACGCTTGGGGATCCATCTTTGTATTGCATGAATTATGGGAAGTCAAGGGGAAGTCAAGGTCCACGGAAGCGTTTGTTGTGAACTCATCTTTGAATTGAAAGAATTATGAGAAGTCAAGGTCGCTGGAAACGTTTGTGAATTCCTCCTTGCATTAAAAGAATTATGGCGAGTCAAGGTCGCTGGAAACGTTTGTGAATTCTTCCCTAGATTAAAAGAATTATGGGAAGTCATGGGGAAGTCAAGGTCCCTGGAAACGTTTGTGAATTCCTCCTTGCATTAAAAGAATTATGGGAAGTCAAGGTCGCTGGAAACGTTTGTGAATTCCTCCTCGCATTAAATGAATCGTGGGAAGTCAAGGTCCTTGGAAAGATTTGTGAATTCATCTTTACATTGCATGAATTATGGGAAGTCAAGGGGAAGTCAAGGTCCCTGGAAACGTTTGTGAATTCCTCCTTGCATTAAAAGAATTATGGCGAGTCAAGGTCGCTGGAAACGTTTGTGAATTCCTCCCTAGATTAAAAGAATTATGGGAAGTCATGGGGAAGTCAAGGTCCCTGGAAACGTTTGTGAATTCCTCCTTGCATTAAAAGAATTATGGGAAGTCAAGGTCCCTGGAAGGGTCTGTGAATTCATCTTTGTATTACATGAATTATGGGAAGTCAAGGGGAAGTCAAGATCCATGGAAATGTTTGTTGTGAATTCCTCTTCGTATTGAAAGAATTATGAGAAGCCAAGCTCCCGGGAAACATTTCTGAATTCCTCTTTGTATTGAAAGAATTATGGGAAGTCAAGGTCCTTGGAAAGATTTGTGAATTCCTCTTGGCATTGCATGAATTAAGGGAAGCCAAGGGGGAAGTCAAGGTCCCTGGAAAGATTTTCTTTTGAATTCCTCATTGATTTAAAAGAATTATGAAACGTGAAGGTCCCTGGAAACCTTTGTGAATTCCTCTTTGTATTTCATGAATTATGTGAAGTCAAAGGGCAGTCAAGGTCCCTGGAAACGTCTGCTGTGAATTCCCCTTTGTGTTAAAAGAGTTATGAGAAGTCAATTTCCCTGGAAACATTCGTGGATTCCTCTTTGCATTGCATGTATTATGAAAGGTCAATGTCCTCAAAACTTGTGAACTGGGGTTCCTCGTGAAATTCTTCATGGGGGATGATTTGTTTGGGGGAAGGGGTAGGTGGGAGGAGGAAAGGCGGGGGCGTAAGGAAGCCTAAGATGTTGGGACAAAGAACGGGAGAGCTTTGGTGAGTGACAATACAAAGACACAAGGACGCATATTGCGGTCGGAGAAAATTGGGCACTCGTGCCTAAGTGAGATTTTGCTGATATTGAATCATACAAAAGAACGCAAGGCGAATGGATGCGCATTCGTGTACATGTATAAATCTTGTGAACGCACATACACACACACACGCACACACATATATATACATATATATTAATAAATGTAATTTTATACATATATATATATATATATATATATATATATATATATATATATATATATATATATATATATATATATATATATATATATATATATATATATATATATATATATATGAGTTAGAGAGAGAGAGAGAAGAGAGAAAGAGAGAGAGAGAGAGAGAGAGAGAGAGAGAGAGAGAGAGAGAGAGAGAGAGAACCAGTTTACACGGTACCAATATGAAACTTCAAATGGAAATTTTTCCTCGCCACCTGTGTTTCAATTTGTGCACAAATCACGCGAACACACACACACACACACACACACACACACACACACACACATACACACAAGCACTCAATGAAAATGAATACATTCAGCGCAATGAGGCATTAGGAACAAAATTATGGACTCTAACTGGAAAGCAATACCATCTTTTGCATACTTTTGCACGTCTTTAACAATACCTGTTGCTCGGGTATACGTAACACTTACAAAAAAAAAAAAACCGTCATCTCAAGATGTCATTACTGATTAAGCCGAGTCGCTGACGGCAGACGCCGCTATCTGCTAGGCTAATGAAATCTCGAAGAGTCTGTCAGAGGCTCGGAATTGGCGAAGGTATTCATTTCACGGGGTATTGGAGGAAAAAAGGAATGGGAATTCTTTCGATGTTTTCGTCAGACACGTTAGGCTATGAGGCTCTAGGCATTGCTCTCATTTGCATAGTAATGAGTTTTCTTGTCCTTCCATTTTGCCCACCTTAATTCCGTTGTTTTCGTATCTTTTTTTTTGGTAGGGGGGGAGAGGGGAGGGGGAAGGGAGGAGTTGCTTCCCCAACCTCTCTCTCTCTCTCTCTCTCTCTCTCTCTCTCTCTCTCTCTCTCTCTCTCTCTCTGTGAGGGCAGGATTCGATTAGCTAAATTAGATATTCCTTTTTTCTTTTACTTGATAATTTTTATGTAATTACTTTTTCATTTTATATTGTCAACTGTATTTAAATTGTTATGTTTGCTTCTAGGCTTGTATAAATATATATATATATATATATATATATATATATATATATATATATATATATATATATATATATATATATATATATATATATATATATATAATATATATAAACTGAATGGCTTTGTGTGTATGGATAAGGGGTATCCCAATGAACGATCACTAACTGTATATGAACTGACTGATGTGATGAATTATCCTGCACGGGATAAACCACCGGCAATTGAGTTATTAAAAGTATAAAGGTTTGGGTGATCGCTGTCTTACCATTTTGCCAGGAGCCACCCCTTGTTAGTGGGAAAAGATGTAATGCTGAAAAGCAGATGTTTGTTTCTTTGTTTCTTTGTTTGTTTGGGCATATGCTATATTCTGGTAGTGGTTTTCCTATAGCTTCCATTCAGCTGAATTCGTATTTATCGGTGTAATTATTCAAGATGAAACCGTAAAGGATTTTGCCGAGAAGGAGCGAAAAACTCTAAGGGGGTTTAACTCCATGTTTCAGTAACAAAGTTGATCGTTTTCAGCCTTGTTGTGTAAAAAGCAAGAGCCCGTGCCAACACAAGGCTAGCTAAAGCTAACTACTTCTTTGTAAATCGAAGAAGGAACGATTTAATATTTTACAAGTGTCCTGAACATAAATTAATTTTTGTTTTTTAAAAGTAAATTACATTAAATAACATACTTTTTAAAATTGCTTTGTTGATGACAAAAATTTTTTACTATAAATGATGCTTAGATTCTTATGGGAATTAGTGTCCCTTGTTAGGAAAGAATTTATGAAAATCAATCCACCATTTGTCTGGGAAATCATTCATATTCTAGTTATAGAATGCACTCGGAATCGTAACAATTTTGGTTATAATGGCATCTAGATTCCTGTAGGAATTAGTGCACCATGTAAGGAAATGTTTATAAAAATCAATTTTTTCCATCTGGGAAATAACTTGATACTTTAGTTATAAAATACATGTTGAATCGTAATGATTTTAGTTATAGTACGCAAGCAAATTCCTGCAGAAAAAAAACATAAAATACTTGTGGAATCTTAATCATTTTAGTTATACCACGCAAGCAAATTCCTACAGTAAAACAAAAACTATTTAGAATACTTGTGGAATCGTAATCATTTTAGTTATACAACGCAAGCAAATTCCCAAAAATATATGTATAAATACTTGTGGAATCGTAAACATTTTAGTTATACCACGGAAGCAAATTCCTACTGAAAAACAACAACTATATAAAATACTTGTGAAATCGCAATCATTTAAGTTATACCACATAAGCAAATTCATATAGA
>NC_089761.1:32560643-32565643 GCF_040412425.1 Macrobrachium rosenbergii | reverse complement strand
CGGTTCCAGCTAGGGGTTGAAGGGACGCTGCAGAGAACTTTTTATTTAAGTAATGCCTACAGTGCGCCGCATGAGGTGCACTGACGACATACTAACCCGCTTCCCGCTACAGGGATATAGATTGATAGAGAGGGAAGGAGGAAGTAACGGTAAAAAAAAAAAAAAAAAATCCCGCGTACTCGTAGGTATGAAAAGATACATACCCTTGAGCCATTGCTTAAGAAAGATTACGTAATGAGCTAGGGTTCCTTCTCTCTCTCTCTCTCTCTCTCTCTCTCTCTCTCTCTCTCTCTCTCTCTCTCTCCGCTGCATCCATTATGTGATAACCTACTTCCCTGCTTTTTAGGACTCGAAGAAAAGAGAGACCTCATTACCTGGCGTACTTTTTTTCCACCGCGTTCGAATTCACAAGATAAATTTACGCGATTGTTCAAACAGCTGTTCTAGGGATTCGAATGAAGGGATTATTCTTTTTTTATTATTTTTGATTGTTTTTTGTCTTTTAAATCACTTCCTGTATGATGTTTCTCATGGGTCCTAATGAGGCATGTTTTATGTATGCAGTTCAAATGGTATAGTGTCGTCTTTTCGGATTTTTGATTTGGTTTGAGGTGAAGAATTGGTAATGTCTTGTATTACTGAAGTATATATATTTATATATATATATATATATATATATATATATGTGTGTGTGTGTGTGTGTGTGTTTGTGTGTATGCATGCATGTATTTATGTATATATATATATATATATATATATATATATATATATATATAACATGCCTAAATGTCACTGCTAAATTATGGATAGAACCCCAGCATATTTCAGTACATGACTCAATACATTCCTCCTTTATTTATCCATTGATCTACCTGTTATTAAAAAACTTAAGAAACTTCTCTATGTTCTCTCTCTACCTTTTCTTCTGTCCTGAACCGGTGTTCTATTTTGAGGATAAAAAAAAAAAACAACTCCGTCTGCGATGGATTGTTTGAAACTGCGCAGGAAAAACCTGCGTTGCTCTCACACTAATATTTGGAAGAGCCAGTCTACAAATTGTAATGGTTCTCGCCTTTGAAGACTTGTGGGATTTTTGAGCGTAATCAAAGACTCGCAGAAGTTTCCCAGATGTTACGTCATTCTCTCTCACTCTCTCTCTCTCTCTCTCTCTCTCTCTCTCTCTCTCTCTCTCTCTCGTCTAATTCCTTCTATGAGGCACCTTAGCTGGGCGGTGTTTTAAAACTCTCTCTCTCTCTCTCTCTCTCTCTCTCTCTCTCTCTCTCTCTCTCTCTCTCTCTCTCTCTCTCTCGTCAATTCCTTCTATGAGGCACCTTAGCTGGGCGGTGTTTTAAAACTCTTTCTCTCTCTCTCTCTCTCTCTCTCTCTCTCTCTCTCTCTCTCTCTCTCTCTCTCTCTCTCTCTCTCTCGAATTCCTTCTATGAGGCACCTTAGCTGGGCGGTGTTTTAAAATTCTCTCTCTCTCTCTCTCTCTCTCTCTCTCTCTCTCTCTCTCTCTCTCTCTCTCTCTCTCTCTCTCCGTATATCACCTTTGAGGCCTCACAAAGTTTGTGAAAAGACACGCAAAAGTAATAGATGTTACAGCATTCTCCACCCTCTCTCTCTCTCTCTCTCTCTCTCTCTCTCTCTCTCTCTCTCTCTCTCTCTCTCTCTCTCTCTCTCGTCGATTTCTCTCTATGGGGCACCCTAGCTGGGAGAGTTTTTTTATATTTTTTGTATTCTCTTTCTCTCTCTCTCTCTCTCTCTCTCTCTCTCTCTCTCTCTCTCCGTGGTCGAATTCCCTCTTTGACATCTCTTGGCAGAGCGAATTCTTCCTTCCACATGTATCATTATAACACCGCCCTAAGGGATTTACTCAAAGGATATACTCCAGCTCCTGTACGCTCGGTTACCCCCATATACCTCATTACTCTTTTAAAAACTGTTTTTTTTAAATATTTTTTTCTATTTTCAAGAATGTTTTTAAACTGGTTTTAAAAATTTCTTACTGTTTTTCTTATTTTTCTAAACGGTTTTCATGTATTTTTTTATTCTAAAAACTCTTTATAAAATTTTTTAAAACTTTTTAAACTGTTTTTAAACCTTTTTTTATTGCTTTTATCAGTTTAAAAATTTTTCGTGTATTTTATATTCTAAAAACTCTTTATATTTTTTAAATATTTTTTTTAACTTTTTGAACTTTTTTACTGCTTTTCTCATTTTTTAAACCTGTTTTAATGTAATTTTTTATAATAAATTCTAATTTTAAAATTTTTAAAAAATTTTTAAACTGCTTTTAAACTGTTTTTTTTTTTTTACAGTTTTTCTTATTCTTGAACTGTTTTAATGTATTCTCATTCAAGACACTCTTTTTAAACTTTTAAAATCTTTTTAAACTGTTTTAATCCTGTTTTTACTGCTTTTCTTATTCTTTTAAACTTTATTAATTTATTTTTTTATTCTAAAAACTCTTTTTATACTGTTTAAAACTTGTTTTTAAACTGTTTTTATTTCTTTTTATTTTAAAAACTTTTTTAAACTGAGTTTTGTCTTAACACCAGCTATGTAACTAATATGACACTGGTATGGTCACCTATCCAAATGCTGACCAGACTCAATTTTGCCTAATTCATCAGCTCTAGACACCAGCACTGTCACTAACATGCACTGTGATGGTCACCTATCCAAATAGTGACCAAACTCAATTTTCCTAATTCAACAGCTCAAGACACCAGCAATATAACTGACATGCACTATGATGGTCACCTATCCAAATGCTGACCAGACTCATTGTTTCCTAATTCAACAGACCAAGACACCAAGAATGTAAAAATTATGACACTGCAAAGCAGATTTACTGGTCACCCACCCAAGTTTTGACCTATGCAAGTACAACATTTCAAGAAATTTTGTAATGAAGAAGCTGAATATACGAGTAATTATATTTCTAAACAAACAAGCAGTGAAGTTGCCCAAAATTGGACCAGGCCCCCACTGGGATGAGTGCCAGTGAATGCCATACAATTCAGGGTATATAACATCCCATCACCCCGTGACCACGTGTGGGCATGGCCATATGGCTCGCAACATCATTCCAAGAATTACATCCTAATAGCTTGCAGCCGAGATTTAAATGTCTTTGTGGAGGTCAGTGGGTCACAGTGAGACCCGAGACGGCATTCAGTATAGAGTATGTTTATGCTGTTGATTATAACATTATTTTACTTACGTTCATTGTATTATTATAATTATTATTATTATTATTATTATTATTATTATTATTATTATTATTATTATTATTATTATTATCATTATTGTGAATAGTTTGCAGTATACATACGTAAGTCTCTCTCTCTCTCTCTCTCTCTCTCTCTCTCTCTCTTTCATTGTTTTAACTTGGGGAAAATATGAATATTGTCCAGTTTATGTTGATGAGAAGGTTCTCTCTCTCTCTCTCTCTCTCTCTCTCTCTCTCTCTCTCTCTCATTGCTTTTAACTGTAGGAAAATATGAATAGTATGCAGTTTATATTGATGAGAATGCTCTCTCTCTCTCTCTCTCTCTCTCTCTCTCTCTCTCTCTCTCTCTCTCTCTCTCTCATTACTTTTAACTGGAGGAAAGTATGAATACTATCCAGTGTATATCGATGATAGGCTCTCTCTCTCTCTCTCTCTCTCTCTCTCTCTCTCTCTCTCTCTCTGTTCAGCCAGTGAATGCCATCTAATCAACTGACAGTTCGCTGGTAGTAAACCATTTTACATTTCAGTCGCGGCTTCATCACTCTTTGCTGCCTCACATCCCTCCTACCCTCTCTGGAAATTCCAGCGCTTTAAAAAGGTCAGTCTGACCTTTCCTCAGGAAGAAGGCACAGCGTTCCAGGGGTACCACTTCCCGGGAACTCTAACTTCTCACTCTATCGCCTCGGAATCTCCGGTCCTTGAATTCCCTATTTCGTAAAAAAAGGACCTTTCTTTTTTCCCCCTCCCCTCCCCCCCTCTCACTCTCTCTCCTCTCCAGGACCTCACCCTGATCTCTGTCTCTTCCCTCTTCTCCCCTTTTCTTCCTTCTTTATCTCTGATTACGTTTCCTTCTTTTAGTTTTCTGTAATAGAAAACTATTGTGCCGGCTTTGTCTGTCCGTCCCTCCCCACTCTCAGATCTTGAAAACTGCTGAGGCTAGAGGGCTGCAAATTAGTTTGTTGATCATCCACTCTCCAACCAACAAACATACCAAATTGCAGCCCTCTAGCCTCGATAGTTTTCATTTTATTTAAGGTTAAAGTTAGCCATAATCCTGCGTCTGGCAACGATATAGGACAGGCCACTATGGCTCATACGGCGTTATTCCGAGACCACCGAAAGATAGATCTGCTTTCGGTGGCCTTGATTAAACGCCGTACAGAAAACTCGATTGCGCCGAAGAAACTTCGGCTCATTTTTTACCTGTTTGTTTATACTCGTCAACGTGTTTATCGTTCTCCTTCTTCTTCTTCCTCTGCCTCCCGAGAGACCTAAAGGCAGACCGGACTTGTCATCGAGAAGGAATTCTGTGTAAAAGTTTGTCTTGTGTATATTTTTGTCTTTTTGCTTGCTGCTACGATCCGGAATGCTATTGCCATGTTTGCTTTGCATGTTTAGGTGTCGTTTGCTTGAGGGACCGAGGCATTTCTGTATTTTCTTGGCCCGAATGGAAATGTGCATGTTTAGGGTGTACGATCAAATAGAATGTGAAAATTTATAACCTCAGAATATTTGCACTACATATTTGCAATGTTTGCCGTAGTGTGTGTGTGTGTGTGTGTGTGTAATCTGAATATTCATATCATGACAAAGAACATACATTGGAAACGACCAGCAAATACAGAGGATTGCGTTACAGAACACGAAAGAAAACAAACCACAGAATCTAAAAATACAAAAACCCGAGTGCCTGCAGACTTCGGAAGAGAGAAAATAAAAATAAATAAAAGAGAAAGGACAGAAGGACAGGCCTAGGTACACAAAG
>NC_089761.1:32550643-32553143 GCF_040412425.1 Macrobrachium rosenbergii | reverse complement strand
AATTACTGATACAAAATTATAATAAAAAAGAAAAAAAAAATCGAGAACTTCACTTTTAATGCAGTAGCTTCCAATTCCAGAACAGACGAATAATGGATAAAAAAATATATGTATATATATACATATATATACATACATATATATACATATATACATTATTTACACAGTTTGAAAAAGTCTGAATACGCATGCGCACACATCATAGCTGCAACTCGCCAAACATTTACAAACATTTAGAAATACGACAAAAGCAGAGAAAATATAAGATGAAATAAGAAAAGCTCTCTCTCTATTTCACCTGTCAAAAAAAGAATAAAAGAGAATAAGGAGAGGAGGAGGAACAAGGAAAAACTAGAGCAGAAAAGAGAACAGAGGACAAACGCCGCAGCAGCAGGAACAGCTGCTGTTGAAGACAGCAGACACACATTCTAAGACCAACGACAAACAGCGGTGACACCGAGAGAATGAAATGACAATTCGAATTCGCCTCATCTTCTTCTTCTTCTTCTTCTTCTTCTTCTTCTTCTTCTTCTGTCTGGGTAACTGGAGGAGGGGAGGGGGGATACCCCCTTCCCCTTAATCCTAATACTGCCACTTCCTCCTACTTTCTATAACCCTCTCCCTCCCTCTCTCCTTCTCTCTCTCCCTTTCTTTAGCGTCGGATTGAAGTTTTGGATTGAAAATGAGAAGCAATACTTAAACCCTCTCTCTCTCGCTCTCTCTCTCTCTCTCTCTCTCTCTCTCTCTCTCTCTCTCTCTTCACGTTGGAGTGAAATTGAAAATCGCAAATGAGAAGCAATACTTAATAAGCACAGTTTAACGAGAATAGGTCTAGGTTCTGTAGACATAAAATTTTTGTCGAGCTTTCTCATCCTAATTAGCTTTTTTTTTTCTTTTTTTTCACCTGTTAAAAAAACAAGTACATACACATGCACACCTGGGCATCATTTTTTTATATATGTTTTTACGTTTAACCCTTTTTTTATATATATGCAATATATATTACTGTTTGTATCTGAATGAATTATTTGAATACAGTTGTATCGAAAAAATATTATAGTAATATTTTTCAAATAAAAAATTCAAATTTTGAGATGCAGTTTTTCTCCTTAAGACTTTTTATTGACACGACGCTTGCTTTACTATCTCTCTCTCTCTCTCTCTCTCTCTCTCTCTCTCTCTCTCTCTCTCTCTCTCTCTCTCTCTCTCTTTGTCAGCTTCTCGTTCCTCCCCTCAACTGAGCTATAATCAAGAAAGACTTTCCCCTCGCATTTTAAAGAAACACAAGGCAGGTCAATTATCTGTCTTGGGAGACTGAAGTGATGGGAGACTGAGAAAGAGAGATTAAAGTGAGTGGGAGGTAAACTCAGACTGAAGAAGACTGAAGTGAATGGGAGGCGGGAGACTGAAGTCAGTGGCAGACTGAGTAAGGGAGACTGAAGTGAATGGGAGACTGAGGAAGGGAGATTAAAGTGATTGGGAGTTTAACGGAGACTGAAGAAGACTGAAGTGAATGGGAGGTGGGAGACTGAAGTGAATGGCAGACCGAGTAAGGGAGACTGAAGTGAATGGCAGGCTGAAGTGAATGGGAGACTGAGAAAGGGAGATTAAAGTGAGTAGGAGGTAAACGGAGACTGAAGAAGACTGAAGTGAATGGCAGACCGAGTAAGGGAGACTGAAGTGAATGGCAGACCGAGTAAGGGAGACTGAAGTGAATGGCAGGCTGAAGTGAATGGGAGACTGAGGAAGGGAGATTAAAGTGAATGGGAGGTAAATGGAGACTAGGGAAGACTGAAGTGAATGGGAGGTGGGAGACTGCAATGAGTGGTAGATTGAGGAAGGGAGACTTAAGTGAATGGGAGACTGAGGAAGGAAGCTTAAAGCGAATGGGAGGTAAACGGAGACTGTGGAAGAGAGAGTGAAGTGAATGGAAGACTGAGGAAGGGAGACTGAAGTGAATGGTAGACTGAGGAAGGGAAACTGAAGTGAATGGTAGACTGAGGAAGGGAGACCGAAGTGAATGGTATAGACTGAGGAAGGAGACCAAAGTGAATGGTAGACTGACGAAGGGAGACTGAAGTGAATGGTAGACTGAGAAAGGGAGATTGAAGTAAATGGTAGACAAAGAAAGGGATGCTGAAGCGAATGGTAGACTGAGGAAGGGAGACCGAAGTGAATGGTAGACTGAGGAAGGGAGACCGAAGTGAATATATATACATATACATATATATATATATATATATATATATATATATATATATATGTATGTATTCATAGAGAGAGAGAGAGAGAGAGAGAGAGAGAGAGAGAGAGAGAGAGAGAGGAGAAAACTTGACCTACACAAGAAAATCTGGCTGTAACAATATTATTTTTGTATTAATTCAAAATATTTATCACAGCAACAATTATTATTATTATTATTATTATTATTATTATTATTATTATTATTATTATTATTTTTATTATTATTATTATTATTATTATTTCCACAGGGACCAGC
>NC_089761.1:32535643-32538143 GCF_040412425.1 Macrobrachium rosenbergii | reverse complement strand
CTTGCTTAGTGAGTTCAGTGACCTTGATAATGGAACGAATAAAAAAATGCGCCGAGGTTTCTTCGGCGCAGACGAGTTTTCTGTACAGCTGCTACAGCGTATAATCAACCACCGAAAATAGATCTATCTTTCGGTGGTTTCGGTATAATGCTGCATAAGCCGCGGCCCGCGAAACTTTAACCACGGCCCGGTGGTAGCCTAACTTGTGTCGTTGCCAGAAGCACGATTATGGCTAACTTTAACCTTAAATAAAATAAAAACTACTGAGGCTAGAGGGCTACAATTTGTTATGTTTGATGATTGGAGGGTGGATGATCAACATACCAATTTGCAGCCCTCTAGCCTGTGTAGTTTTTAAGATCTGAGGGCGGACAGAAAAGTGTGGACAGAAAAAAGTGCGGGCAGAAAAAGTGCGGGCAGAAAAAGTGCGGACAGAAAAAGTGCGGACAGAAAAAAGTGCGGACGGACAGACAAAGCCGGCACAATAGTTTTTTTTTTTTACAGACAACTAATATCAGAACTGCAAACAAGATTCATCAGTTGATTTGAAAGTTGATGGAAATTAGACATTTCTCGGGTTATGAAATCTCCTGTAGGTGAATTAACATTAGTTATAGTGAAGATAGACTCATTTTAATAAGAGTTTCTTGATCTTGGCTGCGACCAAAATGGTGGAACTGTTTGCCTGGTGCTGTTGTGGAATAATCCTCTGGTCTCCAAATATTGAAGCTAGGAGCGAATTCATTCTTGATCTCTGCTGACGTCTATTGAATTTCAGGTGTATCGGTTTTATTTCATTATTCCCTCGTATTTATTTATTTATCACCTTTCAATATGTATATATATATATATATATATATATATATATATATATATATATATATATATATATATATACAGTATATATATGACTGTATGGATACATACATTTATATATATAAATAAAGATAAAATCACGAAGGACTCTGCTAAGTAAAGGACCTGGCGTCGAAAGGCCTCGCAGCACTCCAGTGTTTCCGTTTCCTTCGTGGATTTTATCTTCATTTATATACTGTATATTCATCACGTTCCATATTTTCGTGATTCAGTTACATATATATATATATATATATATATATATATATATATATATATATATATATATATATATTTATATATATATACATATGTGTGTATATATATCTTTGTTTTGGAGGGCCTGAAAAAAATAAACTAGCCAATACAGTAATAAAAAAAATTAAACGATGAATTAAAATGATAACATTTCACAGGAAAAAGGACTCTATAATATCTGATTATAGCACATTATAACATAATATTACACCACAATAAAAAACAAAAGCGTTAACACCCCCAGAGCAACAACAACGTCGCAGGCATCAGAAACAACAAAGGGGGAAGCAGTAATTCCCATGCAATTGCTGGTGCTCGAAACCAACCCGAGCTGCCTTGCATGAAATATTCACTGTCGAATGAATTTGCATTGCATTACCAGACGCCCTTTCTTCTTCTTCTTCTTCCTCTTCTTCTTCTTCTTCTTCTTCTTTTTCTTCTTCTTTTTCTCTGTCTACTCCTTCGTCTTCTTCTTCTTCTTCTTCTTCTTCTTCTTCTTCTTCTTCTTCTTCTTTAGCCTGGAAATTTGTTTCTCTTCGAGAGGTCTCTTTGTGTTAACTATAATATTCTTTGTGTGGTATCTGCATTCTCTTTTGATTAGGTGTGTTGTTCTCTGTCTCTCTGTCTCTCTCTCTCTCTCTCTCTCTCTCTCTCTCTCTCTCTCTCTCTCTCTCTCTCTCTCTCTCTCTCTATATATATATATATATATATATATATATATATATATATATATATATATATACTTATAAATATATATGATATATATAAATATATAAGTATGTTTATATACATATATAATACATATAAATATATATACATATATATATATATATATGTGTGTATATATATGGTTCCTCTTGCACTAAGCAGTGAACTAGGTACCTGGTGGTCATTCACTCGCGGTGGGTCGCAGCAAAGTTTGAAAAGGTCAGCGTTCCGTCAACCTCATCCCAAAATATAAACAGACCCAAAAATTTATTTTCAATCCGACGAATTATTTAGAGATATACTTCCACTGTCATGAATGAAAGCGACAGAATGTTTAACTTGCGATTACATTATGCTAGGCAGAATTAGGTTACTGTGCTGCGTAACATGCATTTGTGCCGTACCATTTGTAGATCATGTTTGAAATTTTAATGAGGCTTCTTCTACGTAGGTCGTAGATATGAGGATAAGGTTTGTAAATATGAGGATAAGGGTATGTGTTGAACGTCTGCGATTATTAAGAGACTTGAAATAAACAAAAGAACTATCTGCTTCGTAATGTCTTTGTTATGACTGGGAATCTCTCTCTCTCTCTCTCTCTCTCTCTCTCTCTCTCTCTCTCTCTCAATGGTAATCACGATGAATAGTTAGAAAATCAACACCTCTCTCTCTCTCTCTC
>NC_089761.1:32520643-32533143 GCF_040412425.1 Macrobrachium rosenbergii | reverse complement strand
GTATCGGTGATATTTAACAGGAACAAACCCACAATTGTGCGCGTCATTATCTTTTAAATTCTTTCCAAATTCATTCCAGTGTTAACTGCTCAACCGTGGATGAGCCTTCTGTGCAGAAAATTAACACTGTATTTCCCCCTTCATAAAACTAAACACACACACATACACACCAATTTGTGTATATATATAAATATATATATATATATATATATATATATATATATATATATATATATATATATATATATATAATAAATTTATATATGTGTTTATATATATACATATATAACTCCATTGTTTCTCTTTCCTTCTTGGATTTTGTCTTATATATATATATATATATATATATATATATATATATATATATATATATATATATATATATATATATATATATATATATATATATATATATATTTATATGTATGTATATACATACATATATAAATATATATATATGCATATATATTTTATATGTATGTATATACATACACATATATATATATATATATATATATATATATATATATATATATATATATATATATATATATATATATATATATATATATATATATAATGCAATAAAATTCTTTGGAAGCAATATTAACTCACATATGTAACTCCAGCAGCCTGCGACAAAAACAAGCAGGTTATCTCCTAATGAATCTGTACATCATTGAAGGTGCGTTCCATTGGCCAAACAGTTGTGGCAGCTGTCAGTCAGGTCTGATACACGATATATACGCTGATGTGTTAGAACAGTTGCCACCTCATTTTTATTGACAAAAGCAGGGAGTTACGCACAAGCAGAGTTTGTGTGTGTGTGTGTGTGTGTGTGTGTGTGTTTGTGGCCATTTTATATACAAAAGCAGAGAATTATATACCAAGTAATGTATGTGCTTGTACGCATTTTGTTGGCAAAGGAAGGTGAATTATATACTGAGTAGTGTGTATGTGTGTTTGTGCATTTTATTGACTAAAGAAGGGAATGGTATACTTAGTAGTGTGTGTATGTGTGTCTGTGTATCTTTGAACATTTTTTTTTATGAAGGCTTGACGATAGATATTTAGACTCTTCCGGTTTTCAAAAAATTTTTAGGAGTGAGGATGCTAGCCCCATCCCCTATTTTCCCCACCTCCTAGCTTATGGTGGGACCCACTCACAGCCGGGTTGACTGGTAGGCGACGAGGCGGTATCGAACCTCAGACCTTGCAAACGCAGATCCACAGATTATTTTTAATAATATTTTTATTTTAGGAAAAATCATAATAAAGATTATTATTGTTGTTGTGTTCTTGTAATATATTAAACACAAAAATATTGAACACAAAGGCATCTAGATCTCTGACGTTGTAGTAAACAAATGACGTATAGAGCTAAACCTGTATTTTTGTTTATGTTTACTGTAATAATGTTTACATGCAGACAGCTGAGAGTTAAACAAACATACAGGGTAGGAATAACATCGGCGAGGACGTTTACAGTTACCAGAGTTCCAGTTGTAAATATACAGGATTGTTTGTTCATGTTTACAAATTATTTTTCACCTTACAGATCTTTCCTTTTGTGCCTTTCCTGTTCATATTTACTGGTGGGTGGACTGGTGGGCGGTAGTCGGAGGTGGGGGGAGGTGTGAGGGGTTGGTAGGGGGAATCTACATGCCTAGCAAACACGAGCATAGCACTGCATCATGCTTCGGGAGATAAATTATTGTTTTAGACAAATTCAAAATGATACTGCTGTGAGAGAGAGAGAGAGAGAGAGAGAGAGAGAGAGAGAGAGAGAGAGAGAGAGAGAGAGAGAGAAATTCATAAGAATGGAGAATTCAAGAGAGAAAACGATTGACATTTAATAACCTTAGGCACAGAGAGAGAGAGAGAGAGAGAGAAAGAGAGAGAGAGAGAGAGATTCATGATAATAATACTGGATTCAATAGAGAAAACGATAATCACTTAACCCAATGGGATAGAGAGAGAGAGAGAGAGAGAGAGAGAGAGAGAGAGAGAGAGAGGTTCATGATAAGAATAGATCTTTCAAGAAGGAAAACGATATCATTTGATAACATTAGGGCAGATAACGAGGGGCAGAAAGAGAAAAGAGAAAGGAGGGGAGAATCTATTCAAGATATATAACAATAAATCCAATTCATGGTACTTTTATAATCGATACCCTTAAAGCAGTTATAACATAGATATCGGAAATGTTATGTATAACGGGAAAATGTAATTTGTCATTTGAATAATTTCATTATTGCAATATGGGAATCTTGAGACCGCTCAGTAATTATTGGTAAACACCCTCAAATGTAAATAAACAGTACAAGAAAAACGACGTGCATGGTCTGATTTACTCTCTCTCTCTCTCTCTCTCTCTCTCTCTCTCTCTCTCTCTCTCTCTCTCTCTCTCTCTCTTCCCAAAACCACAACCGTGCCTCTCTTCTTAATGCAGTTGTTTATCCATTTCTCTCTCTTTCTCTCTCTCTCTCTCTCTCTCTCTCTCTCTCTCTCTCTCTCTCTCTCTCTCTCTCAAAACCACAACCATACTTCTTTTCTTAATGCAGTTTTTCATCCATCTCTCTCTCTCTCTCTCTCTCTCTCTCTCTCTCTCTCTCTCTCTCTCTCTCTCTCTCTCTCTCACAACCACAATCCATACTTCTTTTCTTAATGCAATTTTTCATCCATCTCTCTCTCTCTCTCTCTCTCTCTCTCTCTCTCTCTCTCTCTCTCTCTCTCTCTCTCTCAAAACCACAACCATACTTCTTTCTTAATGCAGTTTTTCATCCATCTCTCTCTCTCTCTCTCTCTCTCTCTCTCTCTCTCTCTCTCTCTCTCTCTCTCTCTCTCTCTCCAAAACCACACCATACTTCTTTTCTTAATGCAGTTTTCATCCATCTCTCTCTCTCTCTCTCTCTCTCTCTCTCTCTCTCTCTCTCTCTCTCTCTCTCTCTCTCTCTCTCTCTCTCAAAACCACAACCATACTTCTTTTCTTAATGCAGTTTTCATCCATCTCTCTCTCTCTCTCTCTCTCTCTCTCTCTCTCTCTCTCTCTCTCTCTCTCTCTCTCTCTCTCTCTCTCTCTCCAAAACCACAACCATACTTCTTTTCTTAATGCAGTTTTTCATCCATCTCTCTCTCTCTCTCTCTCTCTCTCTCTCTCTCTCTCTCTCTCTCTCTCTCTCTCTCTCCAAAACCACAACCATACTTCTTTTCTTAATGCAGTTTTTCATCCATCTCTCTCTCTCTCTCTCTCTCTCTCTCTCTCTCTCTCTCTCTCTCTCTCTCTCTCTCTCTCTCTCTCTCTCTCTTCTTTTGTGATCTTAGTCTTCTGATGATTCGCAGTGAGTAGCCAATAAAAGGGACCTTTGATTAGTTATGCAAATTTAAATTGGGAATTAAGTGAATTGAGTGAACATCTTGACAAATCTTCGATCACTGGAAGATGCTGTCTACCTCTCCAGCTGTTTCTTTCATTTGAAGTTCATTGTAAATATATTTGAGATTTAATTTGACATTTTTTAATTATATATATAATATATATATATATATATATATATATATATATATATATATATATATATATATATATATATATATGTGTGTTTGTATAATATATATATACATATAATATATATATAGATAGATAGATAGATAGATAGATAGATAGATATATTATGTATAATATTAAGTTTACAAATTTATTAAATATACAAGGGTATACATGCAAAAATGAGTAGATTAAGATTACGATTCAGTAAGAAAAACAATGAAACTGGCTTCTTTGTTATTTGGGCCCTTTCTGCTGTGCTCATTCTCTCTCTCTCTCTCTCTCTCTCTCTCTCTCTCTCTCTCTCTCTCTCTCTCTCTCTCTCTCTCTCTCATTAAAAGTTATGTCTGAACAACAAATTTATGATACATAAAACGTTTTGCATCAGGTGTTAATTACATAATCCTGAAAATTTTAAAAATAACACAGGAACTAGCAAGAATGAAATGACATTTAAAAAAAATTGATAATCATCTCCACCACCACCAACAAACAAACGAAGTATCTCCCTCAGTTCCCTCCCACAGGCAAACGCGGCAGAAAGGTGGGCCAGAGGGCTTGAAAAAAAAACCCAATACACTACATTAAAATCCACAGTTAGGGGTTTCACACACTTCCCGTTTTCTGAGAGGACTCGCACACTTCCCGTTTTCTGTTGAAGACAAGCGAGCGTTTGGCTCCATTCCGAGTGGCACGGAGGAACGAAAATAAATACTTTTTAGTATGTCCTCGAAGTTATGGGTTTCAGAGACACCCTACCTACCCCCTCCACCTTAAAAAAAAAGGGGGGGGGGAGGATGCTACGAGTCTCGTCAGGAGACAGGACGCCTCTTATATAACGGGGGCTAAGCTACGCAACATATAATGATGTAGCTAATGAGGGAGAGGACAGAAAGAGCCAAAAAGTTAAGGTAGTGCCATCGGCTGTTTCAGAGACACACCAGCGGACTTGGCACTCGTCCCGGGAGCCACCCCTTCGGCAGACCCCACGTGGTGGTTGGCGAAAAGGCTCCTCTAGCCGAGACGCTGCTGCAGAAGGGATTTACCATTTTGCAGAGAATGGTCTCCTTCTTCTTCTTCTTCTTCTACTTCTTCAGGAGGCTATTTTTTTTTAGCGCCAGAAACACTAATTCTCTCTTTCTGTTTCACTTGAGATGATGTGTTTTTCTTGACTTTTTTTTATTTTTGTGTTTCGGATACTTTTGGACTCTGTTAAATTATACTTTTTAAGTGAATTACGATAAACATCTCTCCAGTCAATGATATTCTAATCCCGAAAGCTCACGAATTATTTAGGGTCGTTTAGTTTGTGTGTTGTTTGGGGATCGCTGTCAATATATATATATATATATATATATATATATATATATATATATATATATATATATATATATATATATATATATATATATATATACATATATATATATATATATATATATATATATATATATATATATATATATATATATATATTATATATATATATATATATATATATATATATATATATATATATATATATATATATATATATATATATATATATATACATATATATATATATATATATATATATATATATATATATATATATATATATATATATATATATAGTTCTTCATTGGAGGTGGGTAGAGGCTCTCGGCTAGCATGCTGATGGCCCAGCGTTCGACTCTCCGACCGGCCAATGAGAATTAGAGGAATTTACTTCTGGTGATAGAAATTCATTGCTCGTCATAATGTGGTTCCGGATTCACAGTAGCTGTAGGTCCCGTTGCTAGGTAACCAGTTGGTTCTTAGCCACGTAAAATAAATCTAATCCTTCAGGCCAGCCCTCTCTGGGAGAGCTGTTAATCAGCTCAGTGGTCTAGTTAAACTAAGATATACTTAACTTTATATATATATATATATATATATATATATATATATATATATATATATATATATATATCTATATATATATGTGTACATATATATATATTATATATGTAATATATATATATAAATATATAAATTATATATATATATATATATATATATATATATATATATATATATATATATAATATCACCATTCCATGAAAGATACAATCAGCGTCATCGGAAAGTACAATTGTGCAAACCCTCGTAAGATGTCAGTCAGTCAGTCAGTCGCACGAGAGAGAGAGAGAGAGAGAGAGAGAGAGAGAGAGAGAGAGAGAGATTAGTAGTTTCGAGTTCGTCCTCGATTCGCTCCCGGCCTCGAGTAAGGAAGAAGGGCGCGCCAGGTGCGCTCCTACTCGAGATCCCGAAAGCATTTCGTCTCGAGTGGGACTCGAATTAAATGAGAAGCCTTGAACGTGTCAGGCTTTTCTAAGAGAGGAGAAGGGGGAGAGAGAGAGAGATAGATAGAGTAAGAGAGAGAGAGAGAGAGAGAGAGAGAAGAGAGAGAGAGAGAGAGAGAGAGAGGTATCTTCGCCCTTGCGAAATACGAGCCGTGAGAGGAAATAAAAAATAAGTGAATTTCGTTGTTGTCATTATTATTATTATTATTATTATTATTATTATTATTATTATTATTATTATTATTATTATTATTAAAAGATTTTAATTGTTCAGAGCTTCGATGATTTCTACTAAAGTGGCTCGAAACTGACTGTGGTTTCTTTTGTTTTTTGTATTAGCTATTTATATAGAGCTCCTCTCTCTCTCTCTCTCTCTCTCTCTCTCTCTCTCTCTCTCTCTCTACACACACACACAAAATATATATATATATGTGTGTATATGTATATGTATATGTATATATATACATATATATACTGTATGTGTGTATGTATGTATATATATGCATATACATACATATATATATATACATACTTAGACATCGTTATATATATACATGTAAGTCCATGGTTGTATACTGCAGTAATACATTGGTGTGTTTATACAAAAACGATTCAACAGCAGCCCATTACCTAATTAAAACGGTGTTTGTGTATGTGCTTGTTTGTATACATGTGCGCATGTATATGCATATGTGTGAATACCCTCGCGACCTGAGCTTCACAATAAACCATGGAATTTCAGAACCTAGCGCCTGAAGTCCAGTAGGACTCATAACTAGTCTAATAATATCCCACGGAAGGACCTGTGTGCATGCCTCGGCAAATCGTTCTCATTGTGTTGGAGAATTCTCTCTGTTTGTGTTCATTCATCCGATAATCGTCGTTGCATTCCATTATTGCATCTTTGCAGCGCGTTGCAAAGATGATTGTCTTGCCCGTGCGTAGATTGCATAGGATGGGAACGAGAAAGAATCTGATTGCGAAAATGTGATTTTTTTTTTTTTTTTATCTTTTAAATTCAGTAGTGTATGTAGTTTGACTGAAATTCTCAATTTTCAGTTAGGTTATTTTCTGTTTTCATTTCCACTGAACTGAAAAAAAAATCGAAGTTATTCATTTTCCTTCATCTTGGAATTCAGTAGAGACATATATATATATATATATATATATATATATATATATATATATATATATATATATATATATATACATTGTCACAACATCCGTACTCTTTTTTGAATCCTTTCGAAAAACAATAATTCTCTCCTCATTTCCACTTGCCTTCGAATCAAGTGGACTGAATATGATTCATTTTCAGTAATATTCATTTTCAACATCTGAATCCCCTTCCAGCTAATATACCTCACAGACAAAAAAAAAATGAATTATAGATAATGGCTATCTGGAACAAATAGACAAACACACAGACGTATACTCAAAACACCAATAAATAAAGAGGGGAAATTACGACTGCCTCGTCGAGGTAAAAGAGGACGTGCAGATGTATATATAAATACGATTGCCTCGTCGAGGTAAAAGAGGACTTGCAGATGTATATATAAATACGACTGCCTCGTCGAGGTAAAAGAGGACTTGCAGGTGTATATATAAATACGACTGCCTCGTCGAGGTAAAAGAGGACTTGCAGATGTATATATAAATACGACTGCCTCGTCGAGGTAAAAGAGGACCTACCGAAGCATATATAAATACGACTGCCTCGTCGAGGTAAAAGAGGACGTGCGGATGTATATATAGTTACGACGGCCTCGTCGAGGTAAAAGAGGCCACGTAGATCTCAATCATTGGAAACAATGCTAATCCGACATTTAGCTTAATGGATACCCGGATGATCGGCCACTATAAGAAATGACTTTTTCAGCTCTCTCTCTCTCTCTCTCTCTCTCTCTCTCTCTCTCTCTCTCTCTCTCTCTCTCTCTCGTCGGAATGCCACGTGTATGACCTGAGAGGTAGCTTGTGCTTCTTTTATCCCTAGGGATACGAGGCTTATAGACCATAGAGCAATTTGATGGATCGTGTTTATATGTATGTATGTATTTATGTATATATATGTATATATATGTACACACACACACACACACACACACACACACATATATATATATATATATATATATATATATATATATATATATATATATATATATATATATATATATATATATATATATTATTAGAGAATTCTGCAGCTTATGCTTTTCAATTATGAAACCATTAGGTGCCTTCGACTATATTTATTTTTTACCTTATCGTATACGTGTACATATTATATATCTGTTTATTTGTACTTTTTTTTTTTTTACAATAAATGCACTTTCAGGTTTTCCTACACGAATACTTGCTAATTTAAAATACGTACTATAATACAAATATTAATAACAATGATGATGAGAATCATTTAAATAATATTTTTTTTTTCAGTCCACTACAACTCTTGTTGGTGTAGGCTTTGGGTCGAGGGAAAACCTCTCCCGCCCCTCGTGTTGCTATTGTTTTTTTTTTCTCCCAAGGGGGGAAGGTAGACATTGTTATTTATAGACCGTGAGTGGTTGTACTCTCTCTCTCTCTCTCTCTCTCTCTCTCTCTCTCTCTCTCTCTCTCTCTCTCTCTTTATGATAGACCTTTTTTCATATTTATGGGCATAACGCTTCGTCGACTTTCTGTGTGCAATTTGGAAATTTTTTTTTCTATTAATTTCTTTGCCAAAGTCGATGACGGGAAATATATTCTTGGCTGGTAAATATATCCGCTGCTTACTCGCAAATATTTTCGTTGCTGGTGGGAAACATTTTTTTTATTTCTTTTTTTTTTTTTTTGTTGCTGATAGCGCTGGTGGCATTCAAAATATATTCGTTGATGATGTGCAGGAAAATAGATATTCGTAGGTCATGGAGATATATTTTTACTAATATATATATATATATATATATATATATATATATATATATATATATATATATATATATTTTTTTTTTTTTTTAAGTATTTTGCATCAGAGGCAAGAGTCCCATTTCTACTGTCTCTCGGGCTTGTTAATAAGGGAAGCTTACTTTCTATTCAGTGAGGAAAGCTTACTTTCTATTCAGTGAGGAAAACCTACTTTCTATTCAATGAGGGAAGCTTACTTTCTGTTCAGTGAGGAAAACCTACTTTCTATTAAATGAGGAAAGCTTACTTTCTATTCAGTGAGGAAAGCTTACTTTCTGTTAAATAAGGAAAGCTTACTTTCTATTAAATGAGGGAAGATTACTTTCTGTTAAATAAGGAAAGCTTACTTTCTATTAAATGAGGGAAGATTACTTTCTGTTGTATGAGGAAAGCTTATTTTCCATTAATTAAGGAAAGCTTACTTTCTATTCAATGAAGAAAGTTTACTTTCTATTCATTGAGGAAAGCTTACTTTCTATTAAATAAGGAACCCACCAGAAACCCTTTTTACAGAGCTAACCATTATATCTGTAACGGTTTTCCGTAAGAATTACTTTTCAGTAGCTTTCCACGGGAGTTTCCCCTCTATGGGTTTTTCCAATGGAGTCAACGTCATTTTAAGGGTTTTCCATTAATCTCTAATGGGAATTGTCTAATAGTTTGTGTCTCTCTTTATTATTATTATTATTATTATTATTATTATTATTATTATTATTATTATTATTATTATTATTATTATTCAGAAGATGAACCCTATTCGTATGGAGCCAACCCACAACAGGTGCCCATTGACTTGAAATTCAAGCTTCCAAAGAATATTATGGCGTTCATTTGAAAGGAGTTGCAGAAGATAACAGGAAATGCAGAAAGAAAAGTTCAGTTATTGGAAAAGAAAAGATAAATTTGTAAATCAGTGACTTTTACAATCGCTTTCAATTTGAATTTCTCAAAGTCATGCATGCATTTTCTTTCTCTCTGAAGATAAAGGTTAAACACAGTCCTGTAACGTATTTTTGAGTAATGAATGATGTTGTAAACAAGAAGGCACCCTTGAGCTTGTGTGTGTGTGTGCAAAAGCAAGGGTCGTCTATTTCTTTTTGCCCTAAAATGTAAACGCAGTTCAGGCACCTAAACTGCAATGTTGTACACAAGACACCTTATATGCTCTCTCTCTCTCTCTCTCTCTCTCTCTCTCTCTCTCTCTCTCTCTCTCTCTCTCTCTCTCTCTCTCTCCAAGGCACCCTCTCTATCTTTCAAAGCACCTTTACTCTCTCTCTCTCTCTCTCTCTCTCTCTCTCTCTCTCTCTCAAGGCACCTTTGCTCTCTCTCTCTCTCTCTCTCTCTCTCTCTCTCTCTCTCTCTCTCTCTCAAGGCACCCTTTGCTCTCTCTCTTCCTCTCTGAAGATGCCTTTGCTCTCTCTCAAGAGACCTATGGTTTCTCCCTCTCTCCCAAGAAACACCTGCTCTCTCTCTCTCTCTCTCTCTCTCTCTCTCTCTCTCTCTCTCTCTCTCTCTCTCTCTCTCTCTCACACACACACACACACACACACACGCACGCACGACACATTTGGTTTCCTTCTCTCTCTGTTAAGACATTTTTGCTTTCTCTCTCTCTCTCTCAGTCTGTTAAGACACCTTTGCTCTCTCTCTCTCTCTCTCTCTCTCTCTCTCTCTCTCTCTCTCTCTCTCTCTCTCTCCTGCACATCAGATGAGGACAGATCCACACAGAACTTGAAGGCACGGACGGTTTTTGTGTACCTCCCGGTTTCCCCTTCCATACATCAAGATTGTTTGCATACGCGAAAGGGTTTGTTTACCTTATACACTGAACAATTTTTCTTCGTGTTCTGAACTTGTTTCATACGCTTTTAAGTCAGCTGCAGTCTCAAGATATCGGTTATATCATGGAAAGAGTGTCAACAATGAGATTTCATTCGACGTACGAACAAAAACAATGCTATTGTTATTATTATTATTATTATTATTAGAAGAAGAAGAAGAAGATGAACCCTAATCACATGGAACAAGCTCACCACAGGAGCCGCTGGCTTGAATTTCAAGCTTCCAAAGAATATGGCGTTCATTAGAAAGAAGTAACAGAACGTAAATGGAAATTCAGAAAGAAGGGATCACTCATTAAAGAAAATAAATCAATTCATAAATTAATAAGTACACAGAAAACAATGTAAATGCATTATTAGAACACAAGGAGAATTATATCGGGGTAGTATCAGTACCCCCGCCACCACAGGGAGTCGTATAATTGCGAAATCATAGCCCTCGGCGCAGAAGGGTATGGAATTGTAATCAAGTCTCTCACGTATCAATAAGGAGTGTATAATTGAATGTTGTGCTAATGCGAACACTTCCACGAATATGCTGTTGCGAGGCCGCCATCAAACTGTATTTATGTGGCGCGCGCGTTTAGAGAAGGGAAAGATTGACAGAGACAGATTTCAGTGTTGATTTTCCAGTCTTGTTTGTGTTCAGGGAATTTTATCGCAAGTGTTTTTGAGCTAAATGTTAAATAGCATTTTATATAAGAGTTGATAAAAGAGTTTAGAGAAGGGAAAGATTGACAGAGAGACAGGGACAGATTTCAGTGTTAATTTCCCAGTCTTGTTTGTGTTCAGGGAATTTTATCTCAAGTGTTTTTGAGTTAAATGTTAAATAGCATTTTATATAAGAGTTGATAAAAGAGTTTAAAGAAGGGAAAGATTGACAGAGAGACAGGGACAGATTTCAGTGTTGATTTTCCAGTCTGTCTTGTTTGTGTTCAGGGAATTTGAGCTCAAATGAATTGTTTTTATGTTAAATGTTAAAATAGCAGTTATTAAAGGAGTTTAGACAAAAGAAAGATTGACAGAGAGACGGAAACCCATTTCAAAGAGTTTAGAGAAGAGAAAGATTGACAGAAACGGATTTCATATTGTTGTTAAATTTGCCAGATTGTCTTGTTTGCGTTCAGGAATTATATCACAAATTAACCGTTTTCCGATTAAAATGTTAAATTTTAGTTCATAAAAGAGACTGGACAAGAGAAAGATTGACGGAGACAGAAACAGATTTCACATTTTTGTCAGATATTCTTGTTTGTCTTATTTGTCTTAAGGGAATTTTGTCTCAAATCAATTGTTTATAAATGAAATGTGAAATAGTATTTAATATAGAAAACGTGAAAACACAGGATGTATGTGCATGAATATGTATGCGTGAAAGATGCGTACATACGCAAACCAAATGTGGGCATTTTTATCTCAAATTAATTGTTTGTGAATGAAATATGAATCAGTATTTTCTAAAAGAGAAGTGAAGTTTCTCCTTCAATTTCTTGAATATATATGATGTATGTACATGAATTTGTATGCGTGAAAGATGCGTACATACGCACACCGTGATATGTGGGAATTTTTTATCAAATTAAATGCTTTTAAATGAAATGTGGATCAGTATTTATATAAGAGAAATGAGGTATCTCCATCAATTTCTTGAAGACATATGAAGTATGTGCGTGAAAATGCATGTTCGAATGATGCGTACATACGCACACCATGACATCTACATACGCACATACCGTGGTGATGCTCATCCTTCAAATTATGTTTTTAAATGGAAAATAAGTAATATTTTATTTAAGTGACATGATTCTCCTTCAATTTGTTGAATACGCATATATA
>NC_089761.1:32510643-32515643 GCF_040412425.1 Macrobrachium rosenbergii | reverse complement strand
TTTTCTTATATTGTAAAATATAAGTATCCTCTCTTTCTCTCTTTGTCTTCCTTTCCTGTTTTGTAATTAAGATCTCTTGAGGGAATTTTGTATATTTTAGGAGTTTTGGGCATTTTCGGGCCACTGAAAATAATCATATTGATCAAATAATCACATGACCTTGAGTTACCTATTTGCCTAATAGTACGAAGAACTGATTTCAAAATTTACAACGAGTTCTCTATTTGCCTAATAGTATGATGGACCGATTTAAAAAGTTACAATGAGTTTCCTATTTTCCTAATAGCACTAAGAACTGATTTGAAAAGGTACAACGAGTCCCAACCTTCCCTAACTGTATGAAGACCTGATTTTTAAAATGTATATAATAATAGTGATATCACCACTAAACCACTAGACACTATTTGTACCTCTGGACCACAATCCCCACCTGATATCTGATCTGCAGAAGCGGTCCAGTCGACAGGAAACGCTGGACCAACCACCAGTAATCTCCCCTCTTTCTCCTTCTCCTGACTGGAGAATTTGCATTCAGAGCGATGATGCTACGGCTTAAATCCCCTCCCCTTCCCCCTCCCTCCCTTCTCCCCTTCCCCCCTCCCCTCCCCCTTCTCCCCTTCCCCTTCCCACCTCGTTTATGCCTGGTGGTTTTGTATAGCTCGGGGAATGGCACTGTTTACAGGGGGTGGAGGGAGGGGAAGGGGATATTGTTGTCCTTGATAATTTCATTGTGTGAATGACGTTGTTAGGTTTATGTAGTAAAGCATTTGTGTGTGTGTGTGTGTATATATATATACATATATATATTTGTGTGTATACTGTATGTATATGTGTGTGCGTGTGTGTGTATGTGACACGTGTAAATCCTGACCGGTTTCGTCTTTGTATCTAGGACATTTTCAGGCTTCAGTGTGGTAAATATGCATTTGTGTAAGTATGCATGTATGCGCAGACTACAGATAATTCCAACCCAACTAATTATCTCGTATGAATACAAACCGCAAGTCACGACACCTTGATCTTAATCACTAATTCCTTTTTCATTGTCCTCATTGTTAATTCATTATTCTTTGCACTTCCGGCGGGAAATGATCGAAAACGTGATTTTCAGTTTTCTGGAAAGAAAACTGTTGTGCTGGCTTTGTCTGTCCGTTCGCACTTTTTCTGTCCGCCCTCAGAGCTTAAATAATACTGAGGCTAGAGGGCTGCAAATTGGTATGTTGATCATCCACCCCCCAGTCATTAAACATACCAAATTGCAGCCCTCTAGCCTCTGTAGTTTTTATTTTATTCAAGGTTAAACTTAGCCATAATCGTGCGTCTGTCAACGATATAGACCAGCCACCACCGACCAGTGGTTAAAGTTTCATCGGCCACGGCTCATACAGCATTATACCGAGACCACCGAAAGATAGATCTATTTTCGGTGGCCGTGATTATACGCTGTGCAGAAAACTCGATTGCGCCGGAGAAATTTCACCGCATTTTTTACTTGTTAAATAATACTGAGGCTAGAGGGCTGCAAATTGGTATGTTGATCATCCACCCCAGTCATTAAACATACCAAATTGCAGCCCTCTAGCCTCTGTAGTTTTTATTTTATTCAAGGTTAAAACTTAGCCATAATCGTGCGTCTGTCAACGATATAGACCAGCCACCACCGACCAGTGGTTAAAGTTTTTCATCGGCCACGGCTCATACAGCATATACCGAGGACCACCGAAGATAGATCTATTTTCGGTGGCCGTGATTATACGCTGTGCAGAAAAACTCGATTGCGCGGAGAAATTTCACCACATTTTTTACTTGTTAAAAGAAGAGCCAAAAGAAAGTCTCCAAAATTAGGAAGTTTTCCAATCTGTCATCGAATATTGAGGAAAGTGGCCTCTAGTTGATTTGGGGTGTCAATATCTAAGGTCAATATCTCAACGGAAGTTGGAACAAAGATAAGATTTGTTCGTGAAGGGAAGAATGTGATATTCTCAGTGGAGTTTTCGAAAATGCGAGGCTGATCTTTGAGGTATCTCCAAGAGAGAAGAAGTAATCTCTCTCTCTCTCTCTCTCTCTCTCTCTCTCTCTCTCTCTCTCTCTCTCTCGTTTTGAGGAAATGGTACTTTGGTATGGTGAAAGAAAATTCTTCCTGAAAATCGATTAAGTAGTTAGTTCGGAAAGTGAAGAAGCAACCTCTCTCTCTCTCTCTCTCTCTCTCTCTCTCTCTCTCTCTCTCTCTCTCTCTCTCTCTCTCTCTCTCGTTTTCGCGAAATTATGTTTTGGTACCATGGAAGAAAATTCGTCCTGAAAATCAATCACTCTCTTTCTGTAGCTAAGCCACCTAGAGGAAAGAGAAAGAGAGAGAGAGAGAGAGAGAGAGAGAGAGAGAGATTACTACCTCATTTCTTTGCCACGGCATGTCCTGTACTGCGAAGGCCATAAAGGTACCAGGAAGACTGTGAACTCCAAGGGCAACGCCCTTGAAAATACCGATTATTAGTTCTGGAACACGTTCTCTATACGCCTATTTATTCCAAGGATGCTGGTGAGCTATCCACCTTCTCTCTCTCTCTCTCTCTCTCTCTCTCTCTCTCTCTCTCTCTCTCTCTCTCTCTATTCCTATTTTCCTTTTATTTTAAAGTATAAGTCTCCGATCTATTTCTCTCTCTCTGTCCGATATTCATATTTTGTAATTAAGATCTGTCTCTCTCTCTCTCTCTCTCTCTCTCTCTCTCTCTCTCTCTCTCTCTCTCTCTCTCTCTCTCTCTATTCCTATTTTCCTTTTATCTTAAAGTATGTCTCCGATCTTTCTCTGTCTGTCCTATATTCATATTTCGTAATTAAGGACTGGGCCTCTCTCTCTCTCTCTCTCTCTCTCTCTCTCTCTCTCTCTCTCTCTCTCTCTCTCTTCCTTTTATCTTAAAGTATAGGTCTCCGATCTTTCTCTTTCTGTCTTATACTCATAGTTTGTAATTAAGAACCGAGTCTTTCTCATTCTCTCTCTCTCTTTTTTTTCTCTCTCCCTTGTCCTATTTAACCTTTTTTTTTTTTTTTAGTCATTAAGGCGTAAGTCAATACGCCTTCAAAAGCCCTGCCTTTGGATTGCCCTAATTAAATGCCACAGAGACCTGTTTGTCGTGCCCAGATACTCTTGCCAATGGCAGGAATTCTCTGATGACAGCGTCATTTGCATACAGACATGATGGATGTTTACGAAAACTTTTTATTGTTATTTTATGATTGATTTTTGATGATTCTTATATATATATATATATATATATATATATATATATATATATATATATATATATATATATATATATATATATAGAGAGAGAGAGAGAGAGAGAGAGAGAGAGAGAGAGAGAGAGAGAGAAGAGAAAGAAAGAGAGAAATTCGCTCTGATGAAAAATACAGCCGGGTTTCGTCGATAATTAAAAGACTCTTGATTTATTGATTTAAAGGTAGATGCAAGTTCTGTTCGGCTGGTTCGCTTGAGTGAGTTCTAATGCAGGTATGTGTAAGATAATCTTGATTATTGGGAGTTATCTGGCGTCACAACTACAAAGGTCACTGATTCCATTGGGTATCTGGGAAAATGCATATATTGTAGTATAAGCAATTACTTATAAATTTTTTATTTACTTAATATTCTTGCAATTGGAAGTACATGTGTACAGCTTTGTACACATGTGTACACTACTTGAATACGTGTGCATGAAATGCTTCAGTATACATAATACCCTGAATTGAAACGGAAACATGTATACCTAACACTACATGAATGCATGTAGTTGAAACTGCGGTGTACACAATACCTTGTGTTTAAGCAGAAACATACATAATTTCTGTATGCATACATAGATACGTCAGTATTAATTATTCCGTTTCAGAATGTAAATATGTAGATACGTAAGTGTTAATTATTCCATTTCAGAATGTAAATATATAGATACGTAAGTGTTAATTATTCCATTTCAGAATGTAAATATATAGATACTTCAATGTTAATTATTCTATTTCAAAATGTAAATATATAGATACGTCAGTGTTAATTATTCCATTTGAGAATGTAAATATATAGATGCGTCAGTGTTAATTATTCCATTTGAGAATGCAAATATATAGATACGTCAGTGTTAAGTATTCCATTTCAAAGTATAAATATAAAGATACGTCAGGGTTAATTATTGCATTTCAATGTATAAATATATAGATACTTAAGTGTTAATTATTCCATTTCAGAATGTAAATATATAGATACGTAAGTGTTAATTTTTCAATTCCAGAATACAAATAGATAATACACAAGCACACACACACACACACACACACACTTTCATACATACACACGCACATACACTAGACTCACAAATATAAATTGAATTCTTCAATATACATTTTGTGTGGTTTTTCTTTACCAAAGAAATCATATCACAACCTTTGATCTGTTCCTTTGAACCCTCCCTCTATAATCCAGTTTCTTATCTTTTATTTATCGTTTCTGATAATCATTCTTCCATCTCCATTAACCCGACAGAGAGAGAGAGAGAGAGAGAGAGAGAGAGAGAGAGAGAGAGAGAGAGAGATTACAAAAACGGAAACTAAGAGAAAGAGCGATAGAGGAGTTTATAATTTAAGATAAAGGGGAAACACGACATAAGAGAGAGAGAGAAGAGAGAAGAAGAAGAGAGAGAAGAGAGAAGAGAAGAAGAGAGAGAGAATGCACTGGATAAGTAGCGACATCAAGGACCCTCATATGATGAAATTCTCACGAGTTTTTGGGGAATATTAATTATAACTGCTTTTACCTCTTGAACTTTGTGAACAGAATGTGAGAGAGAGAGAGAGAGAGAGAGAGAGAGAGAGAAGAGAGAGAGAGAAGATCCATTCCATTGTTCTTTGTTTTTATGATGCTAATATATATATATATATATATATATATATATATATATATATATATATATATATATATATATATTTATATATACATATATATATTATATATA
>NC_089761.1:32485643-32500643 GCF_040412425.1 Macrobrachium rosenbergii | reverse complement strand
TAATAAATAATAGATGAATATCTAAATAAATGATGGGAATATAAGGTGAATTGTTTTTGGTTAGTAATGCATCGCATCTTCGCTTGAACTTTTGAGGTTCTAACTGTATAGCATTCAATGTGAACGCCCTCAGAATTTGAAGGAGTTACCTACATTCAATGTACACGCCCTCAGAATTTGAAGGAGTTACCTACATTCAATGTGCACGCCCTCAGAATTTGAAGGAGTTACCTACATTCAATGTACACGCCCTCAGAATATGAAGGAGTTACCTACATTCAATGTACACGCCCTCAGAATATGAAGGCGTTACCTACATTCAGTGTACACGCCCTCAGAATTTGAAGGAGTTACCTACATTCAGTGTACACGCCCTCGGATTTTGATGGAGTTACCTACAATTAACATACATGCCCTCAGAATTTGAAGGAGTTACCTACAATTAATATACATGCCCTCAGAATTCGAGGGACGCGTCGTGGGTGCACCTACGGGTAAGTGGAATGCAGAGTTTGGCAGAGATGTGAGATCGCAGGTTGTCAAAGCAGGTACTGTGTAGCATATTATTCTTCTGCGTCTTATTTCAAACGTCAATTCGATGCTGGTGGGGGAGGAAGAGGAGGTATACAGTGGGTTCTTGTGCGTCGTCTGAGATTCGGTTTCAGTTGCCTGGCTATATATATATATATATATATATATATATATATATATATATATATATATATATATATATATATATATATATATATATATATATATAAACTTATTAGTTATCTTTTACAATTGTATAAAATCTTTATCAATGAAAAGTTTGTTATATACTTTTATTCACGTCAGCTGTACAGTCACGTGACGTTAAAATGAGCCGAAAATATATAAAACTCTCTCTCTCTCTCTCTCTGAGGAGTAAGAAAATGAGAAGGTGTCTTGAAAAATCTCTTGATCTCTCTCTCTCTCTCTCTCTCTCTCTCTCTCTCTCTCTCTCTGAGATATGATTGTATGGCACACAATGTCCTGAAAAAGAGGATGTCACAAAATTTATCTCTCTCTCTCTCTCTCTCTCTCTCTCTCTCTCTCTCTCTCTCTCTCTCTCTCTCTGAGGAATAACTGTACGGAGACAATGTCCTGAAAAAGAGGGATGTCTAAAATGTATCTCTCTCTCTCTCTCTCTCTCTCTCTCTCTCTCTCTCTCTCTCTCTCTCTCTCTCCAGGTAGAAAATGGAGAGTGTTTTGAAGGAGCAGCTGAAATTCTGGGAGAATCCCTTATGAAGCCCGAGTTCTTAAGCTGGGGATTAAAAGATAGGCCTTCTCAAAACAACACGCTGAATATTTTTAGCAGGAGGGCGGCGGCCGTGGTGCACGTGGAGTTGTTGTTGGAGTAGGGGGAGTTGTTGGTGGAGTAGAGGGAGTTGTTGGTGGAGTAGGTGGAGTTGTTGGTGGTGGAGTAATGGTGAAGTTGATGGAGTTGAAGGTGGAGTTAGTTGTGGTGGCGGAGTTGGTGGAATTGTTGTTGGGGGTGGTGGAGTTGGTAGTGGAGTAGGCGGAGTTGGTGGTGGTGGAGCTGAAGATGGAGTGATGGTGGAGCTGGTGTTGGTGGTAGTGGTGGTTTGGAGTAATGGTGGAGTTGAATGTGGAGTTGGTGGTAGTGGTGAAGTAATGGTGGAGTTAAAGGTGGAGTGATAGTGAAATTGGCGGTGGAGTTGTTAGTGTTAGTGGTGGAGTGATGGATAAGTTGGTGGAGGAGTAGGTGGAGGATTGATGGTGGAGTTGGTGGTGGAGTTGAAGGTGATGGTGGAGTAGGTGGAGGATTGATGGTGGAGTTTGTGGTGGAGTTGGTGGTTGAGGAGGGGGTAGGAGTGACTGTATGTGTATGTGTGAGGCGTTTCATCAAGTTGAAAAAAAAAAAAAGTGTGAGCCAGATGGACTAGAGAGAGAAATTTATGGTTCTTCCAAAGGTTTTCTTTTCCATAAATCTTTTGAGCTGCTCTCTCTCTCTCTCTCTCTCTCTCTCTCTCTCTCTCTCTCTCTCTCTCTCTCTCTCTCTCTCTCTCTCTCCTTGTAAAGTAGCACACCCCAGTTGGCTCAAACAGTAAATTTTTGTATTTGGTTGTTAATTGACAGTTGAAAATCGCAGCTTTGGGGATGAGACGAGAAAGAGAGAGAAAGAGAAGAAGAAGAAGAAGAGAGAGAGAGGACATAGAGAGAATACATCATCATCAATTGTGAAATTCACATTCTCTCTCTCTCTCTCTCTCTCTCTCTCTCTCTTCAGAGTTGCATAGCTAAATTAAAGAGACTATGTTCTGAAACCTAAAGATTCTCTCTCTCTCTCTCTCTCTCTCTCTCTCTCTCTCTCTCTCTCTCTCTCTCTCTCTCTCTTCAAAGTTGTATAGCTAAATTAAAGAGACTATGTTCTGAAACCTAAAGATTCTCTCTCTCTCTCTCTCAGCCTGAAGGTGACAGGTGACTACCTCGTGTTGCTATAAAAAGATTGGTTGTCTTCATGCTGAATGTAACTCGCTCGAAGAGATTGCACACATGGGATTTGAAAGAAAGTTTTGAACTGAGGGACCACAGTCTCTCTCTCTCTCTCTCTCTCTCTCTCTCTCTCTCTCTCTCTCTCTCTCTCACACACACACACACACACACACACACATACAAGCTCAAAGAACTACTTCTAAATAATTCTCTTTGAAAGAGGTCTGTGGTTCCTTGTCAAAATGTGTTTAAAAATTATTATCTTAAAAAAATGTCTTAATTTTGCGATTTTCATACGAAGATAGCTTTGGGTTTTGCTTCCTAAGGACTGACAGAGAGACAGAATCGATATCTATTTCGATATTAGGGGTATAAGAAACTACAGTATATTCATAATCTGTAACAGCGTCAGTTATGGAATTAAAATCACTTAATACATGCGATATATGCACATACATATATCTAGTTTTGTGTGTTAACAGAATCCACCATTTTAAGCTTCGTTTTTGTACATGATTATTTTTATTCATCTTCCTGTTTCTCATACATGTGTATACCTATATTAATATACAAGTGAATATACTAGATATACTATATACTATGTGTATACTTATATTCACATAGAAAGTTCCATACATTTTCATCAAAATATCTGAGTCAGTTACAACATAAGTCTTTACAAAATAAATAGGCATTATATTTCCATATACATATATATATATATACACAATATATATACACAATATATATATATATATATATATATATATACAATATATATATATATATATATATATATATATATATATATATATATATATATATATATATATATGTAAGCAAAAAGGTTGGGATTGTGGAAAATCAATGTTTCGCTCTCTCATGGAGTGAAAATATTACAACGAACCTCCGAGTTTCTTTTCATTTTAGGAGAATTGTTCTTTTGTCAGCTTTCTCTCTCTCTCTCTTTTTCTTGTGGCTCATGAAATAATGGTGGTCAGCCATCTCTCTCTCTCTCTCTCTCTCTCTCTCTCTCTCTCTCTCTCTCTCTCTCTGGTAAACACATTATACGTATGTAAATTTTTGTGAATGATTATTATCATACGACACTTGGCATATATTTATGCTAAGATATATATATATATATATATATATATATATATATATATATATATATATATATATATATATATATATATATATATATATATATATATATATGTATGTGTGTGTGTGTGTATTATATATGTATATATATATATATATATATATATACCATATATATATATATATATATATATATATATATATTGGGGGCCATTTGCCCTTCGACCGGTCGAAAAAAACCTTCATATTTTTAATCTTTATTGTAGAGTCTGCTTAGCTCTAACAGAAAAATGCGCCAAAGAAACTTCGGCGCAATCCCTTTTCTGTACAGCCATGCCACAGCACAATCAAGGCCACCGAAATAGATCTGGCTTTCAGTAGTCTCAGTATAATGCTGCATGAGCCGCGGCCGATGAAACTAATCATTACCCGGTGGTGGCCTGTCTATATATCGTTGCCAGAAGCTAATGATCATGGCTAACTTTAACATTAAATAAAATAAAATCTACTGAGGAGGCAGGGGCTGCAATTTGGTATGTTTGATGATTGAGGTTGATGATCAATATACAATTTGCAGCCCTCTAGCCTAAGTAGTTTTAAGATCTGAGGTGGACAGAAAAGTGGACAGAATAAAGTGCGGACGGACAGACAAAGCAGGCACAATAGTTTCCTTCTACAGAAAATAAAAATATCCCATTAAAGTTATATAATCTGAAAAACTATTGTTTTTCCTATATTACACTGTAAAAAAGATGTCTCTTAAAATTGTCATTCTCTCTTACGACTTTTTTTATTCGTAAAAAATAATCAGCTAATTTGTAGCCCTGGGGAGAGGGGGAGACCTGCCCTAAGGGGTGGGGAAGGGGGTAGGGGTATTGATGGAAACCTGGCGTTTTTAAATCTCATTTGACGGTGATTTAATTTCCCGTGATTGAAACTGTACGAACGTCACATTATTGGCTATTTATGTGTGTGCTTATTATAATGTGTTATTATTATTATGGAATTATGCTTTCGTAATAAGAGAATAAAACCATCTGTGTTCCACGCAGCTGAAAGAAAAGAAGTAATGAAACCATCTGTGTTTCGCGCAGCCGAAAGAGAAGGAGGCCGTATGTCATCCCATTAACTCGCCATTTTTTCTTCCTGCTAAAAATCCAGTCATATGCTCTCGCTTAGGCTGTTACAAATGTGGGCGTCTATTAATAAAAAGTGCCGGAAGCATTTTAGGTGATGAAACGCTTGAATCATGTATACGAAGTGATTTATTTATACTTTTAATTAGCCTGTTTCTGCTAATTTTACGATTTCGCCTCTGAATTCTGGATGACAAGCGTTTGTGCTTTAAATGCACATATCATAGGCTCCTTATTATTATTATTATTATTATTATTATTATTATTATTATTATTATTATTATTATTATTATTATTATTATTTATAAAAATCTCATAATCAAATGATTCACTAAAATGGTGAAGAAAATCATAGTGATATCTGTGTAAATTATATATATATATATATATATATATATATATATATATATATATATATATATATATATATATATATATGTATATATATACAAATACACATATATATGTATATATCTATATATGTATACAGTATATATATACATAATTTAGACTGATATTGTGGTTTTCTTCACCATTATTATTGTTATTATTATTATTATTATTATTATTATTATTATTATTATTATTATTATTATTACCTTACGTTCCAAATTCGTATCATTGTTACTCATGGACAGACAGAGAGAGAGAGAGAGAGAGAGAGAGAGAGAGACCACATACATACCACCTGATTGATGAATGGGGAACCATTGTAATTTGTTCTAGATCTGATCAGACTGAAGTAGGGGCGATACTGATGATTGACTGCGTTCGACCGCAAAAAAAAGAAAAAAAAGTTTCACTGAAGTCTTCTTGAACGCAGCCGGTCTGATCAAATCGAGGGGTGTGTTCAAGAGGTGTGGGTTGATTCCCTATATCGCTCTTATAAAAAACAAGAGAGAGAGACAGACAGAGACGATGGTACGAGGAAACGACAGACAGAGAGAGCGAGAGAGAGAGAGAGAGAGAGAGACGATGCTGCGAGAGAGAGAGAGAGAGAGAGAGAGAGAGAGAGAGAGAGAGAGAGAGAGAGAGAGAGAGAGAGAGAGAGACAGGCAGACAAAGGGATATAGACGGTGCTACGAGAGAGAGATAGAGAGAGAGAGAGAGAGAGAGAGAGACAGACAGACAGACAGAGAGAAAGAGAGAGAGAGAGAGAGAGAGAGAGAGAGAGAGAGAGAAAGGGACAGAGAAGCAGGAGACAGAGCAGACAGAATTAGAGACTGATGCTGCGAGAGAGAGAGAGAGAGAGAGAGAGAGAGAGAGAGAGAGAGAGGGGAGAAAGAGAGAGCGAGAGGACAGAGAAGAGAAAAAGGGGCAGACAGACATTTAGAGACGATGCTGCATGAGAGAGAGAGAGAGAGAGAGAGAGAGAGAGAGAGAGAGAGAGAGAGACATGTGTTTAACAAACAATGGAGTGTCGTTCCTGGTCGACCCTTGATCACGAAAATCATTAAATCAAGCGTTGTTGAATTGAAAGCTGCTAACTGTAATTGCCCGCTAGGAGGGATTGCCGAGCAATCGTTTAAACATGGATGGTAGAAAAGGACTGTATTTTTATAGATATTTATCTAGGTCAAGCTGCAACGCCAAGTAATATGTTTAATTCATTTTATTAGAGGTAGAAATATAAGAGCAATTATTTTTTTATTTACCAGTGATGCAACAAAATAATAATAATAATAATAATAATAATAATAATAATAATAATAATAATAATAATAATAATAATAATTAGTCATTATTATTATTATTATTATTATTATTATTATTATTATTATTATTATTATTATTATTATTATTATTATTATTATTATTATTAATTAATTAATAACAATAATGATAATACGATGTGATGTAATTTCTTCATCTTTGTATCATATAATAATAATAATAATAATAATAATAATAATAATAATAATAATAATAATAATAATAATCAAAGACCATCTTATACAGGTTGTAATATCATTAGTTCAGCTTCCTATCATATGTTGTATATAAAACATCTCGTCTTAATTTTAATTTTTCTCTTCTTAATCACAGACAGAATCTTTGTTGTCAAGTTCTGTAATCCGTATATAGATCTCCTGTATATAGGCTACATATGTACGTTTTGGCTGCTTCTATAAACCGGCATATGCTATAGAGGACAAACCTATAGATGCCCCGTCTATACATTTGTCCGTTTGGGCAGCTTCTGTAAACCGGCATATGCTATAAAGGATAAACGGCTGTTAAAATTATTCCAGTTAATTGGAAAAAGCACTTTTATCCCATTGTGTTGTAATGTTATGAGTGTTTTTCGATTACATTATAATTGAAATGTTATATTTGAGGATTACTGCTTGTTATCAAAGCTCATTTTTTTGTGTTACTGATTTTCGTTGATATTGTTATTATCAGGGTAATGTTGTAATTATTGTTGTTGATTATTAAATCTGGACGCATTTTTGGAAGCAAGTCATTAAATTTGACCTTATTCTTGAAGGTAAGTTATTTCATTTGCCCTTATTTTTGAAAGCAGCTCATTAAACTTATTCAGTATTTTTAGAAGCACGCCAATAAATTTGCCGTATTTTTTAAAGCAGGTTATTAAATTTGCCGTATTTTTGAAAGCAGGTTATTAAATTTGCCCCCTTATTTTTTAAACCATTCTTTTAAATTTCCAAGTATCTTGCAAGAGGGCTATTAAATTCCCCGTATTTTTTTAAGTCGGTTTATTAGATTTGCCTGTATACTTTTTTATTTGCCCGTATTTTTTAAATTTTTACCCTTTTTTTGATGCAAGCTATTACATTTGCTCGTATTTTTTTATTTGGCCGTATATTTTTAATATCCCCGTATTTTTTAATACACGTTATTTTTTTATATTTGGCCGTATTTTTTATATCACCGGATTTTTTAATACACGTTACTAAATTTGACCCAAATTTTTTAAAGCAGGTCATTAAATGTGCCCGTATTAGTTTAAAATTTTACCTTTATTTTTGAAAACAGGTTATTAATAATCCCGTATTTTTCCAAGGAGGTCATTAAATTTGCCCCATATTTTTGAAAGCTGGTCATTAAATCTGCCCGTATTTTGAAACGGGTCCCTAATGGATCACGGCAGGCAGAAGAGAGGTCCTCTGATGGAACCTGCGTCATTTTGCGACAAATTACTCTCTCTCTCTCTCTCTCTCTCTCTCTCTCTCTCTCTCTCTCTCTCTCTCTCTCTCTTGTTCCTGGTTCCCAGACTTTTGGTGATGTTCCCATTATTAGAACAACACTGTTCACTGAAATGCATCTTGTCAACGTTCTCTCTCTCTCTCTCTGGAACTTCTTCATCCTCTTCTTTATATTCAGTCTATTAGATGATAAGAAAATCTTGCACTTAGACTTACCTTACTCTCTCTCTCTCTCTCTCTCTCTCTCTCTCTTTCTCTCTCTCTCTCTCTCTCTCTCTCTCTTTCTCTCTCTCTCTCTCTCTCTCTCTCTCTCGAGTCTTCTAAATCCTCTTCTTTAGGTTCAGTCTATTAGATGATAAGAAAACCTTCCTTTTAGACTTCTCTCTCTCTCTCTCTCTCTCTCTCTCTCTCTCTCTCTCTCTCTGGGAGTTTCCAGACTGCTTTTGCATTCTCGAAAGCATACGCTAATGGCCCCTGCAGTACGCTATTGTTCTCGTGCTGTGTCGTGCTGTGTCGTGCTGTGTCGTGCTGTGTTGTGACGGATATTCCGGGCGAAATTATCAGAAATTTATTTTTATATATTTTACACTATTTATGCGTATATATATTATACATATATGTATACATGTATCTACATATGTATATATATGTGTATATATATATTACATATATATATATATATATATATATATATATATATATATATATATATATATATATATATATTCATTTCCATACCAAAAAATACAAATTTTGCCTTAACAAAAAGATAAGCATCTCCACTGTAATATTCACCGCTCTCGTTCCTCTGTCAATTATCATAATCATTTTTGATACCTGTCATTCCGATGCCTCATTACCTGTCATCGACGCTGACGGGGAAGTGAAATTTGTCAGGTAGACTTGTGCAGTAAGATATATATATATTTTTATTTTTTTGTGCGAAAATTTCCTGAATAAAATAAAATGAAATAAAAATAGATTGAGGAAAAATACAGCCGGTTCTGTTGGCGGAGATACATCGCTTTCATTAACCTTTCGTGTAATTACCGTCGTTTGTTTTTTGGGGCAAATAAATGGGTTGGCATTAGCGAGAGGCAGGGTGTAATATGCATATGTATATGTATATATATATGTATATATATATATATATATATATATAATATATATATATATATATATATATATATATATATATATATATATATATATATATATAATATATATATATATATATAATTTTATATATAAATATATATATGTACATATGTACATATGTATATATATTATATATGTATATATATATACAGTATATATATATGTATATGTACGTATTTACATATGTATATACATGTACATATATGAATATACATATACGAGACATATGCACAAACACTTAAAACACATCCTCTTTATTTGTGTATGTGTGTATGTGTATACGTGTCTTACACAAACAAACACACGGCTCCACTATCATCATCAATAATCATCATCATCATCATCACCATCATCATCATCATCATTTTCCCTCTCCCCATCAAAGGAAAGAACAAAACCAAAGCGAGAATTTGCGAGATTTTGCCAGAAAGGAAACAAACAGAAAATTAGATGTAGGAAACAACGAGGTCCTTTGTGTCAGACAAACTTCGGTAATTTGGGTGTACTGCAAAAAAAAAAAAAAAAAAAGAAGAAGCTTTGAGCCGTGCATCCAACACAGGGCGCTGTTTTGACAAAGCTTTGGAAGTTTGTGTGGGTAAGTGTAAGCTTATTTTGCTAGATGGTGAATAATATTTTCGCGTTGTTATTATTATTATTATTATTATTATTATTATTATTATTATTATTAGTATATTATTATTATTATTATTATCTTATTTTGCTATGAGATATTTTAAAATATTATTATTATTATTATTATTATTATTATTATTATTATTATTAGCTTATATTGCTATAATAAGAATAATACTTTCAGATTATTATTATTATTATTATTATTATTATTATTATTATTATTATTATTATTATTATTATTATTATTATTAAACCTGTCACAAACATCTGTCCAGCCCTAGTTTCTAGGTCTTCCACCCCTGCTTTCCTTGAAACATTCCCTATCTTCTCGTCGCCCAGTCTTCCCACATGACCAGACCATCTCAAAGTTACGTGAGCCATCTTTCACCTAGGGAAACTTTTTTATCAATTCTGTATCTAAATTTATCCTGTTATCAGTACACTTCGCAAAAACTTCATCTATGCCTCACCAGTTTAAAACCCGAGATCGATCCCACGGGGCTGAGACAACATGGGCCTCATTCCTGGAAAATAAATTGTCAGGAAAGAAGTGAGTTAAGTATCTTGTGGTTAGTTGACTGTGGTTGGTCACAGCTATTTTGGAGAAGTGTCTGGAGAAGTTAATGGATACGTGTATATATATATATATATATATATATATATATATATATATATATATATATATATATATGTGTGTGTGTGTGTGTGTGTGTGTGTGTATGTGTATGTGTGTGTGTGTCTTGAAACTTCAGGTCCACCGTGACTGTACAACTTGAAGTCGTTAAACCTGGGCGTTTTCATCACTTGACTTCAATCCTCTTTTGACCACACGTTGGTGATCGTATGTTCTTGATCCTTTCTGGAGTTCACGTCACGGCTTCTAGGAACCACACTCACACACACACACACACACAGAGAGAGAGAGAGAGAGAGGGAGAGGAGAAGAGGAGAGAGAGAGAGAGAGAGAGAGAAATTATTTCATGACGATGCTCCGAGCAAGAGAGAGAGAGAGATAGAGAGAGAGAGAGAGAGAGAGAGAGAGAGAGTAGAGAGTTATGTCACAACGATGCTGCAGGCTAATGAGAGAGAGAAGAACATACGAGCTATGAGAGAGAGAATACAGCCATGATGAGAGAGAGGAGAGAGAGAGAGAGAGAGAGAGAGAGAGAGAGAGAGAGAGAAATTATTTCACATAACAATGCTACGAGCTATGAGAGAGAGAGAGAGAGAGAGAGAGAGAGAGAGAGAGAGAGAGAGAGAGAGAGATAAATGTCACAAAACGGTGCTGCGAGAGAGGGGAGAATACAGGCTATGAGAGAGAGAGAGAGCACTGAGCTGAGAGAGAGAGAGAGAGTAGAGGAGAGAGAGAGAGAGAGAGAGAGAGAAACTATTTCATAACAATGCTACGAGCTATGAGAGAGAGAGAGAGAGAGAGAGAGAGAGAGAGAGAGAGAGATAAATGTCACAAAACGATGCTACGAGAGAGAGAGAGAGAATACGAGCTATGAGAGAGAGAGAGAGTACGAGCTATGAGAGAGAGAGAGAGAGAGAGAGAGAGAGAGAGAGAGAGAGAGAGAGAGAATTTCACATAACGATGCTACGAGTTATGAGAGAGAGAGAGAGAGAGAGAGAGAGAGAGAGAGAGAGAGAGAGAGAGAGAGAGAGAGAACGGTGTCACGTGCTATGGCAAAAAAAAAAAAATAGAAAAGATAGGATTATTCAAATGACCTTGTTCTCCTTATGAATACCACTAGAGAATATTCGCAGCGTCACTTAACATTTTTCTAAAGTTCATTTCCTCGCGAGAATTTCAAATGCTACTTTCCTCTTAAAAAAAATCTTTAAAAAAACATGAACGAACAACTTATTAACTGTTATATCTTCTTAGTTAAGGGCGAACATTTTTCCTTTTAGTTCGTTCCATATTTAACCGTCCAGTCTTTAGAATAAATCGCGTCAACTTTGATCACCTTCGTTTGAGAAGATTTACGATGTAAATAGATTTAACTCTGAATGCTGTAAAAAAATTTTTTTTAATTTAAAATTGTATTTTTATTTTATATTCAGACTTCGTCGTGTGTCGTTTCTTAAATTTGTCTCTTTCACACTGAAGGCAGTATATATATATATATATAGATATATATATATATATATATATATATATATATATATATATATATACATACATGTGTGTGTGCATATATATATATATATATATATATATATATATATATATATATATATATATATATATATATATATATATATATATATATATATAAAATGTCTACATATATATGTATGTATGTATATGTGTGTGCGTGTGCGCGCGCGCTTACATTCGTCTGTTCCTCCGTACATTCTTTTAAAATCCGTGTAAGCGCCACAAACACATATCGGGCACAAAGTATATGCATACCACAAGCGCTTACTTCATTGTTAATAGATATAATCGTCTTCTCAATGATTTGTCTCTCCTAATTAATAATATGAATCCTGCTGCTTAAGAGGATTAAATCATTACATTGTCACCACTAGTTTCATGTACTGGATACCTTATTATTATTATTATTATTATTATTATTATTATTATTATTATTATTATTATTATTATTATTATTATTATTATTATTTAATAATAATCACAGGAAGAATTACCCGTGTTGGAAAATTGTTGTCAGCTTCTTTTAATGTTGTCAGTATCTTTCTCTCTTGGTCTATTCAGTGGCAATGTCATGACGACTCCAGGTATCATGTTATATTGGCTATTTATTGCTGCTGATTGGTCATAATTTCTTTTGTTGACATTTAGGATAGACAGTAGTATCAATTACAAACGAGAGAACCCAGCCGATAGTCTACATTACCGCCATTTTATACATCCCAGTATTGTAAATTCTACAGTTGAAGATTAATTAGTCTCAGTTTCAGTGTCCCGAGCATGTATGTGTGCACAGAGAATGAGATGTTAATTAAAACTGCTGTGATTTTGCAAGACGTAACCAAAAGGACTCGATACTCTCAAGTGGGTGAAATTCAAGGACCTTAATTTATTGATTGAGATATTATGTAAATTTCCAGGACAGGTGGACCGGCAAATTGCTCAAGATGGTACCAGAGGATTGACAGAATGACAAAGAGCTCACGCACACACACACACACACAGAGAGAGGAGAGAGAGAGAGAGAGAGAGAGAGAGAGAGAGAGGAGAGAGAGAGGAAATTGCCAAGATAGCTGAATTGTAAATTGTAATATTTTACTACGGATTAACAAAATGATAAAAGAGTTCGCACAACGAGAGAGAGAGAGAGAGAGAGAGAGAGAGAGAGAGAGAGAGAGAAAATTTGCCAAGACAGGTGGATTGGTAAATTGTTCAAGACTTTATCAGCGGACTAACATAACAGTAAACAGTTCACACAACGCATGAGAGAGAGAGAGAGAGAGAGAGAGAGAGAGAGAGAGAGAGAGAGAGAGAGAGAGAGAGAGAGAGAGAGAGAGAGCGAGGGAAAAATGAGAACAGCTTCGGCCCAAGTTTATGAGAGAAATGTTTAGAATCACAATAGGCCAACAATGTTCTCTTGAATACAAGTCCCGCATATTCGGTCTGCGGAATATTTCGCGAAATCTAAAGGACAATTTTGGACCTAAAAGAAATGTATTCAGGACAGTTTGGCAAGTTTTATTTGGTTCGGAGTAACAGAAATTGCTTATTTATTATTATTATTATTATTATTATTATTATTTATTATTATTATTATTATTATTATTATTATTATTATTGCTGTTGTTGTTGAAAGCCTACGAGATTCTGTGATAAAATCTATGGAAATCACTAAACATTTTAGTTCTTGCCAAAGTGTTATTATTATTATTATTATTATTATTATTATTATTATTATTATTATTATTATTATTATTATTATTATTATTATTATTATTATTTATTTGTTTATTTTCGGCTTATGTCTTGTATTTTGGATTAGATAGTTTAGAAAGAAGAAAATTTCAAGCATACAGGCATACAAATAACATTATTATTATTATTATTATTATTATTATTATTATTATTATTATTATTATTATTATTATTATTATTATTCCCCTTCCAACTTTCGTGACGGCCTTCGTTCAGACACTGTATATGATCTCAAAATTTTTGCCCAAGAAAAAAAAAAAAAAAAAAAATCAAGCCATTATTCCTAACTCAATTTTTTCAATTTCCTTTCTCCCTTATCAATAGATTCGATTATTATTTTTCAGTTAATGACAAAGGATGAGAGATCAGTTACTGATGTTGTGCAAGCTACTGGTGTTTGTGGTTTGTGTGTCTTTGTTGTTTGTGTGTGTGTGTATGTGTATGTTTGTGTGTCTATGAGTTTACATGCATATATTCTGTGCATGAAATGTTGCAGAATTGCATAGATACTTAAATGTGTGATATAGGAGTTGTCTAGCAATGTCGATTGCATTTATTTACACCTGCAAATTATATAAATGTTAAACATAATGATAATAATTAAGTATTGATTATTTTAATGATAATGAAGTATTGCATAATGAAATAATAAGTATATTAATAATAGTGAAATAACATATAATGAAATACTGAATTTATTGATGATAATGGAATATGAAACATAATAATAATAATGTAATATAATAAATGTATTAATAATGAGGAATGGTTAGATATATTGATAATCATTAAATACTGAATAATGAAATATTAAATATATTGATAGTAGTAACGAAGTATTAAATGTAATAATGATAATGAAATATTAAACCTGTCAATAATGCTGTAATATTGAATAGAGAAATAAATAATAATAATAATAATAATAATAATAATAATAATAATAATAATAGTGAGTGTACAACCTATGGTATTTCTACTACACTTTTACGCGTAGGTACAAATACACACACACACACACACACACACACACACACACACACACACACACACTGTTAATTCACTTAAATGTGCGCATGCGTCAAACATTCACTTGTACTATATGAACACAAACCAAACGTGCAGCTAGAGAGAGAGAGAGAAAAAAAGAGCCTTTTAATTCTTTGACAGGCTTCATTCATCTCCGCAAAGAAAACGCCATTGTAATTAGAACGGACTAATTAACATACGCTTAATAATTCATGAGATCATTAACCGGGCAATTATTGCTCTGTTGTATGCAATTCCGACGAACAAAGTGAAGCTTTAGATATATGCGGAAGGGTACAGCTGTAACTTGTTGAGTTATCTGTAGAGTAAGTCAGTTTGGGCCGAGTAAATATGTCCCCTCAAAGTACTT
>NC_089761.1:32355643-32478143 GCF_040412425.1 Macrobrachium rosenbergii | reverse complement strand
ATCCTCTCAATAAAAAGTAAAAAAAAAATATTCTCACAGTGCCTATGTATACTGTAACCATATTGCAAATATTGTGTAAGTTTAATCCTTTCAATAAAAAGTAATAAAAAAATTATATTTTCATAATCCAGCGTCGAGATTACCCATCAAATATTACTGTTTACCAAAGGCAATCATCGTGTAGCCCCGAAGCCTCTCCTTAAATATTATGTAGTTCGGTAATAACAAGTGTCTTCGGAAGTAGTTACCAGCGTTTTAATTAGTCATTGATTCGATGAAGCTGTCAATGAATTCTTAAACGGTGAATGTAAATAGGTTTATTTGCAAAGCAAGTGCTCCTAGGAGTACTTGGCCTGAAGTGTGTTCGGTAATGCGAGACATGCCTCTCTCTCTCTCTCTCTCTCTCTCTCTCTCTCTCTCTCTCTCTCTCTCTCTCTCTCTCTCTCCCTCTCTCTGTGTGTGTGTGTGTGTTAACGAAGATTTAGGTATATGTTGTCTTTTAAATTTTAGGAACAAAATAAAGGAAAATATATTTGTCTCTTGATGCTTAACGTTATCTCTCTCTCTCTCTCTCTCTCTCTCTCTCTCTCTCTCTCTCTCTCTCTCTCTCTCTCTCTCTCTCTCTCTCTTTGACGAAAATTTAGGTATGCATTTTCTTTTAAATTTTGGGAACAGAATAGACTGAAAAAGTTCAGTCGTCGCTTAATGTTGAAATTCCCTCTCTCTCTCTCTCTCTCTCTCTCTCTCTCTCTCTCTCTCTCTCTCTCTCTCTCTCTCTCTCTCTCTCTCTCTCTCAACGAAAGTTTAGTTATGTAATTTCTTTAAAATTTAGGAGGAGAAAAAATAGATAGCAAAGAATATTCGTCTCCTCTCTCTCTCTCTCTCTCTCTCTCTCTCTCTCTCTCTCTCTCTCTCTCTCTCTCTCTCATTTCAACGAAAATTTAAGTATGCATTTTCTTCTAAATGTTAGTAGGAAATTCTCTCTCTCTCTCTCTCTCTCTCTCTCTCTCTCTCTCTCTCTCTCTCTCTCTCTCTCTCTCTCTCTCTCATCTAAAGCTTAAATCAAATCATAACAAGGAATTCTCCACAATCTTAAGAGAACGCGCTTGCTTGCATGCAAAGCGCTGATTGTTTGCACGGTGTTTAAATGTGCTTGCTACCGACTGTGTTTTTTGTAGGTCACTGTTGACAGTGCGCCCCCTCAAAGAGGGCCTTGAATGAAAGAGAATTATTTAATAACTTAATGCTGCATGCAATTACGAACTGGTATGTCGGTGTATATGCATATATAATGTTTATATTGCAAGTACAGGTCATATTATTATTATTATTATTATTATTATTATTATTATTATTATTATTATTATTATTATTATTATTATTATTATTATTATTATTATTACTGCTGCTAACGAGTAAGTTTTGCTGAAGAGTAAAAAATTACTGATATATATATATATATATATATATATATATATATATATACATATACATTTATATATATACATATACATTTATATATATACATAAAGATTTTGAAGAGAGAGAGAGAGAGAGATCAATAAGAAATTTCAAAGACCTTTACGAACGCAGTTGTTACTTTGCATGCACATTCTGTGCAGCAGTTACTGACGTACTTTGAACAATCTTTCTCCTCTGCATTAATATTTTCCAACTCCATATTTATCCTCAGCGACTGTGTATTCACGCAAAGATGACTGTGACAATAAACTTACTTAATCTTTTTTTTATTTTATCTTTTAAACGCTTTTTCCCACTTCCACCGTGAAAAAATTCTTCTCTACAAGCACCTCTCATTTTGTCGGCTTGGCCCGTGGAATTTAGGCCAACGGCCGAGCTAATCTGGGACCTATGAGGTCATTCAGCGCTGAAAGGAAAATTGACGGTGAGAGGGCTTGAAAGGCGTAACAGGAGGAAGGCTTCGCTGTTGCACTATGAAACAATTGTCAGGAGAGGGCTGGGGAAAGTCAGATGGAAGAAAGAGAATATGAACGGAGGTACAGTAAAAAAGAATGAAAGAGGTTGTAGCTAGGGGCTCTCATTTTGTTGACGTCAAAGTGATTTATCTCTTTCGGCGTTACTTCTTGAAGCCGAGTTGAGCAACCCTTCCGTCCCCCCCCCCCCCTCCCAAACGCACAAATAGCCTCGCTGTGGTTGTATATGCCGTCGGCATTTGGCATTCCATGGTTATCAACCATACTTGTATTCTCCGGTCTTAAAATTGCGTTATATTTTTTTTTTTTTAGAAAACCAGCGGAGTAGTAATTTTATTATGTATCTATTCAGCTTCTCTCTCTCTCTCTCTCTCTCTCTCTCTCTCTCTCTCTCTCTCTCTCTCTCTCTCTCTCTCTCTCCCCTATATATATATATATATATATATATATATATATATATATATATATATATATATATATATATATATATATATATATAATGTGTGTATATGTTTATTTATTTATTTATTTATTTATTTATTCATCTTTCCATCTATTAAATCTGCTTATATCTTTATTCTGTTCGTGAATTTATCTATGTATTCTTACTTATTCTTATTTATTCTTATATATCTATTTGCTTTAATAATTCATCTACTAACTTTATTCGCTTCTTTATTTCAAGACCAAAAGTGTTGCCTCAAAAAAATTTTTTTTTAATTTTTCTATAAGCTAAAAGCAGTCGAACTCTTAGGGAGAAAATATTTTATAAACATGAAAAAAATATTTCCACCCTATGAGGTCGACTGCTTTCAACTTGTAGCACAAAAAACAAAAATGTGTTTGAGGCATCACTTTTGGTCTTGAAATAAAGGAGTGAATATCCATTGAACGTTCTGCGTGCGTGTGCTGGACGTCTATTGATCCGGAAGCCTCGTCGTGGAATTGAGCTCTTCGCCGTGAGTCGCCAGGTAAACCGTGCAATAATTGGGCCTTGGCAATAATCATTAGTACGAGAGGGACTGCGTTTCTTTTTTTATTTGTTGATTTTCTTTTTGCTTTTGATTGTAGGTATGTATATGTATGTATGTGTGTATGTGTGTGTGTATGTATGTATATATATATATATATATATATATATATATATATATATATATATATATTTATTTATTTATTTATTTATTTGTATTTCACTCTCAGAAGAAACTATTCAAATCCCTTGTGGAATCTGGGTTAATTGCATCGTCGGAAACCTTTCCAGTATACATATATAAATTCATACATAAAAACGCATACACACTATATATATATATATATATATATATATATATATATATATATATATATATATATATATATATAATGTTTAGATAGATTGCGAATGGTAATCAAATCATACATGAGACTGATACTATGAAGGTCCTCTCTCTCTCTCTCTCTCTCTCTCTCTCTCTCTCTCTCTCTCTCTCTCTCTCTCTCTCTCTCTCTCTCTCTCTCTCCCGTATTAGTATCAGGAATTCATTATGAGAATTTTCTCACGGCACACGTCATAGATAGATCATTACCATGCTGATAATAAGCTTCACTCAATTCACCTCACAAGCATCTCTCTCTCTCTCTCTCTCTCTCTCTCTCTCTCTCTCTCTCTCTCTCTCTCTCTCTCTCTCTCTCGTGAGTGATTTCAGAAAATGCAAATGAACTCGTCTCATTCAGAACCTGATCTGAAATTCAGTAGCGACACGTCAGAGGATTTTTTTTTTTGCTATGCAAGACTTGGCAGCAAAGTCATGTTTTCATTTTGAATCATATTTCAGCTGGGGCGCTACGCCCCCGGTCTGCGTAGACCCCGTCAGTTCACCACATGTGGTGCATTACTTAAGTTTCTTTGCAGCGTCCCTTCAGCCCCTAGCTGCAACCTCTTTCAATTCCTTTTACTGTACCTCCGTTCATATTCTATGTCTTCCGTCTTACTTTCCATTCCACCCTCTCCTAACAATTGATTCATATTGCAACTGCTTTGAGGTTTTCCTCCTGTTACACCCGTCAAACCTTCTTACCGTCAGTTTTCGTTTCAGCGTTGAAGGACCTCATCTTATAAGTCCCAGCACGTGGCCTTTGTCCTAAATCCTATATTCTATCTATTTATCTATCCAGATGTTTATTATATTCCGGATAAAGCGAGTTTCTGAGTTTAATTATTCCTGGAATTCTTTGTTCTGAGTCCTGAGTAGAGTGATATAATGTACTTTGCGTTTGGCAAACATAAGTTCATTTAATTTTGTTTGATAAAAACGGCTTATTCCGTTGTGTTTGTATAAAGTAGATAGGTTTTTCAATAGGCCTATTTGCTGTAAGTTCTCATAAAAGAAAATGGTTAGGCCTAGAAGTCCTTAGCAAAAATATTAAGTTCAAAATTATTATTATTATTATTATTATTATTATTATTATTATTATTATTATTATTATTATTATTATATTATTATTATTATTATTATTATTATTATTATTATTATTATTATTATTATTATGAAACAGTTTAAACACTCTACCAAGTTACTTATCAAGACTAAACTGAAATTGATCTTAAAGATTGAAAATTAGAGTAAGGTTAAGTTCAAGAAGTTGGACAGCCAACTGGAAATAGGCTCAGGTTAAAAGAAGGGAGGTGATGCAGTTGCTAACCAACGGACTTGCAAAAAAAAAAAAAAAGAAAGAAAGAATAATACATTGCCTACAACAGTTCTCAAGAAGGCGCTGTACAGGTGGTAGCGTGTTTAATTCTAGAACCGCCATCACTTTTAGAAGTCGCGAGATTTATTCAGCTAAAATGGTGGAATAGTTCGCCTAAGTGCAATTCTGGAATCTTCTGATTCCAAATGTTTAAGCGAGGAGCGTATTCGTTCCTCCTCTCTGGTGCTATTGCTGACGTCTCCTGAATTCCAGATGTATCGTTTTTAGGTTTCTGAAAAGAAAACCATTGTGCCGGCTTTGTTTGTCCGTCCGCACTTTATTCCGTCCGCGCTTTTTCTGTCCGCCCTCAGATCTTAAAAACTACCAAGGCTACGGGGCCGCAAATTGCTGTGTTGACCATCCACCCCCCCGTCATCAAACATACCAAATTACAGCCCTCTAGCATCAGTAGTTTTCATTTGATTAAAGGTTAAACTTAGCCATAATCTCGCGTCTGGCAACGATATAGGCCAGGCCACCACCAGGTCGTGGTTAAAGTTTCATGGGCCGCGGCTCATACAGCATTATACCGAGACCACCGAAAGATAGATCTATTTCCGGTGGCTTTGGTTATGCGCTGTACAGAAAACTCGATGGCGCCGAAGTTTCCTTCGGCGCATTTGGTACTTGCTATTTATCGGTTTTATTTTCTATTGCCTCATATTCATTCATCACCTTTTCCTGTGATTCTCTCTCTCTCTCTCTCTCTCTCTCTCTCTCTCTCTCTCTCCAGGCTGATTTCCCGTTGGAGCCTTTTTGGGTTTATTAAAGTCTGTTGACTCCGTCCATAAGAGTTTTCAGCTTGGGATTTTAAGGAAGAGAGAGAGAAATAAAGCAGGAATTTGCATGTTCAAGATAATCCGCGATTCGTGATCTGTGGTCAGTGCTTGGAAGGGTTACCATCCTTGAGCACCAAATACTGCTTATTCTAACCCCTTTCAGTCATCTTCCCTGCTCCTAGAGGCTAGCAAATGAACGCCATAGTCTTTAGAGGTTTGAATTTCAAATCACTGGCCTTTGTGGGCTTGTTCCACATGAATAGGGTTCATCTGCTGAATAATAATAATAATAATAATAATAATAATAATAATAATAATAATAATAGTATAGAATGCTTAGAGAGGCAAAGATAGAAGTTGGCAGCTATAAAGAAGGACCGATAGACCACCGGTAGCTTAGACTAAATAGGATGACTAAGCTTATGCGAAGTCTTTTCTTTAACTCTCATAAGTCATTTGGTTCCTGTCACCTTCACAGGATTAGTTTAACTATTTTGCCTTTTACAGAAAATCGAAAGAAATGGTGACAGCAAAGGTAAAAGATCTGTGGCAGCTCTCGATATACGAAACTGGCTGCGTATGATGAGATTCAGTCCTCAGAGGCCGTGCAGTTGAAATTCGTCAGGATTGAATTTTCATCTAATTTTTTTTTTTTTTTTTTTTTTTGGCGAGGAAGTTCTCATTTGGGAATCATGACGAAGTTTATTTTACAGAATCGGGCCAGTGTCTTTTTTTTTTTTTTTTTACTGTGTTTTGGGCATGTTATCTTTTTTTTTTTCTGAAGGCTATGTCGTTTTTATAGCTCGTGATTTAATTTTTTTTTACAGTCTGTGTTTTGTTTTTAACCTGTTTTTTTTTTCTTTTTACCCAAGTCGGAAGTCAGGGGCAGAATATTGTGCTGAAATAGCAATCCTTTTTGCATTTTAGGTAAATACCAAAATTAACCCTGGATTTATATATATATATATATATATATATATATATATATATATATATATATATATATATATATATATATATATATATATATATATATATATATATATATATATAGATAGATAGATAGATAGATAGATAGATAGATAGATAGATAGATAGATAGATATATATATATATATATATATATATATATATATATATATATATATATATATATATATATATATATATATATATATATATATATATATATATATATATATATATATATATATATTCTAAGTTTACTTAAGACAGTGTACTTTTTCGTTTTCAGTGCGGAATTCTTTCACATTCTATTTTTTTTAAATTTGTTTTTATACTTTTTGTACCCACGTCAGGGCCTTCCATTTCACGAAAACTCCAAAATTCAACCTGCAATTTTTTTTTCATATAATCCAAATTTTTCTGAAAGCAATGTAGTCTTTCTTTGATGCAATTCTTTTCACATTCTATTTTTCAAAATCTTTCTTTTTTTATATATTTTTTTTTTCATACCCAGGTCAGGACAGAGAATATTGCGTTGAAACAGCAATGCCTTTTCATTTTACACAAGCGCCAGAATTTACCCCAAGACTACTGCCTCCTACCTTTGCAAATTGCGAGAGAGTTTGCTAAGACTGCAAAGACCCTATTGGGAAATCTTATTCCTCCCCCTCTTTCCCCACTTGTTCTCAATGACAATGAACATTTCGTTTTCTTGATGTTGGAATTCGCAAACCTTTTTTTTCCACTCGAAGCTTAGCGGGTCTCATTGCGACCGAGTCCTCACGCCATACTCCTATGGTCTGTTGCAATGTTTCTGAGCGTTCAATTTTTTAGGATGAGGTCGCTAGCCCCATGCCCAGGCACCCACAGGTGGTCACGTTAGCTGATATGCCAACGGCATTTTGCGATTTGTATCTATCTCTCTGTTATTCAGGTGTTACAAAAATTTCATGAAATCACTTATTTCCAACTCATTTCAGTCCAAAACGGAGAAGATTTTTATATTTTAAATCGTAATTTTCAAAAGCCCTTACCTTCATGTTTATTGGCAAAGATGGTTATTAGTTTTCAAACTTATATATATATATATATATATATATATATATATATATATATATATATATATATATATATATATATATATATATAACTTATATATATATATATATATATATATATATATATAATTTTATAAATATATCTTTTGAAATTTTTTATCAAAGATGCTTTATAAGCTTGCATTGGAAGCTTGAACTTCAAGTCAATGGCCTCTGTGGGCTTGTTCCATATGAATAATGTTCATTTTCTGAATAATAATAATAATAATAATAATAATAATAATAATAATAATAATAATAATAATAATAATAATAATAATAATAATAATAATAATTATTATTATTATTATTATTATTATTATTATTATTATTATTATTATTATTATTATTATTATTATTCCCACGACCAACTGTTTGTGCGTATGTACGCGCGCGCGCGCGTGCATAATTTCTTCAAAGGAACTTGCTTATAAGAAAACCAATGAATACGTTATGTTGCGTGTGAAAATCTCTCTCTCTCTCTCTCTCTCTCTCTCTCTCTCTCTCTCTCTCTCTCTCTCTCTCTCTCTCTCTCTCTCTCTCTCTCTCTCTCTCTCTCAGAATGTTTTGTGAAGTTGATAGCAATGTCAAAAATTCAGTTTCAATAATATTCTTAGACAGTATCCGCTAAACTGGACGATAATATGTGGAGACGCTGAAACGGAGAGAATTGCAAAAAAAAAAAAATAATAATAATAATATAATAATAATAAAAATAATAATAATAGGTCTGATAACTTTCTCCTATCCCCTCTTAGACTTTAGAGACTTTTTATTTAACTGTGAGGTCTCTGACGTCTTCGACGGTCTTGGAAAGAAGCAGGACCTTCATCTCCCGAAACGGCGAGGTCATTGACCCTAGGTCGTTCATGATAATATGGGCAAGCCAGAGTTATAATTCTATTTCCTTATGGGTTGTCGCTATAAAGAAAAATAGATAAAAAAGTCTTGACAAAAATCATCATGTGGTCCTTTTAGATTTAATCTTCTTTCAATGAAATCGTGATATGTTGATTTATGTTGCTCATATTCGTATATAAAAAAAATCATTTATGGTAATCTAAAAACTCGACGTTTCTGTCGGAGGTTTAATTCCCTCAAGACTGATGGGAGGAGCACTGTAGTCACGGGTATCCTTGACAGGTAAACAGGTGTCGGTGATTTTGATGCTAATAGTGTCATGCATTTAGGCTAACTTATTTTAATCTCTCTCTCTCTCTCTCTCTCTCTCTCTCTCTCTCTCTCTCTCTCTCTCTCTCTCTCTCTCTCTCTCTCTTTACACACACATGGACAAAGGCACTGAGTTTAAAAGGCATAAAATAATAGAGAAAGTAACACTGACGCAATCAGAATTAAATACTCATCACGACTGAAATTAGGTTTGTCATTAAGAAACATTGAGTTTCAAGAAACAAAATTTAATGTCAAATACATTCGAAGCTCAGATGCCTTTTTAAACATTTTCTCTCGAGCAAAACGCATTGTATTCTCATCCTTGTGTTTCTCAGTCACTCGAAAAACAAACACGAACATCCACACACTGCAATAATGCCAAAAACGTTTCTGGTTGTCTGAAGATGTCATTGGTCGAGCCAGGTCCCTGAACCAATGGCGAGCGCCAATAGACATTCATGGTCATGTGAATGGCACAGTGACAAAAACCTGCTCCTGGGAATTATACTACGTGATTCTTCTTAGCCTTTATTTCTGTTTAATCTCCTTCGTGCCCCTGGGTACGGGAAGGGAAGGAAGGGCATTGATGGTCGCCTGACCTGCTGCCCTGGCTGTCAGAATAATTGAAATCTAAAAAGATTCACTTTGGAGAAAAAGATAAAATTGTGTATTATTGATTTACAAAGAAACACGGAGGAAAGAAGAGAAAAATGTATATTATTAATTGATAAAGAAATACTGAAGATTAAAAAAAAGAAAGATGTATATTGTTCCCGAGTCATAATCTTCAAAGCGCACGGAGAAGAAAGCGAGAGAAAAAAAAAATTAGGCAGTGCCACCTCTACCTGGCACTCTAGTGCCAACCCCATTAATTAGGGGAAGGGAGCAGGTGTGGCATGGTGGGGGGGGGATCCCTTCAAACGTAGCCAGGGGACTACAATAATCATAAAACTAGCATTTCTTGCATTTGCGCGCAAGAAGAAAACAGCTTTCACTCTACTCCGGTGTATGGGTTTTCTTTATGCAACTGATCTTGTTTGATCGCCAGTTAAATTATTGCTTGCTTGATGGAGTGTTTGGCAGGTTTAAATGGTGCAGCTTTTTATGGCAAAGTCAAGAAAAGTGTTTTCCTGTGTTTTGTTTGTTTTTGCGGGTTGTTTTGAGTGATAATCTTGTCCTCTGTGCCTGCTCCAACTGGCGTCCGGCAGCAAAACATTGGGTTGTCTTCGTAAGATTCCTCTGAGCAATGTGGATAATTTCCTCTATTTTTGCATGTGGGTTTCAGAAAGCCCTGCGTCAGTTTTATTTTGCTTTTATATAAAAAAAAAGAATAGTTTTTGGTCTTATGTTAATTTCTTTCATTGGTTAAAACCCTTCGGTTAACTCCGGGAGCGCTTTGAAACGTAACTTTTTTTTCTCACTCGCAAAGAGCGCTTAAAAAATCCCTGTTACCGCTCCAAATATACTCACTTTTCTATCGGCGACTTGAGACGGCGGATGCACGGATAATCTAACCTCCGTCTGGTGAGCCAGGGCAAAGCCATGGCCTCCTCGTGGCGGAAATAAAGGAGAAAGAAAGGACCCCGAGATACAACCGAAAAAAGAAATCCTGTGTAGTGATCGACCGCGGAGCGCACGGCAAACACACCCGTCCTTCACTGGTTTCAGACCCCAACTGAGGGAGGCAAACAATGCCAGAAACCGAGACACTGAGAGAGTGCCTGTAAGGGTAGGGAGGGGTTGGGGGGGGAGAGGGGTTAGGGATTGGTGTAGGGGGGGTTACCAGATGCCACCATACGATTGATATTTTTGCTTGTTGCCTAGTTCACGGGAAAGTTTTAGTCAGATTACTTTCTCACTCTCTTTATTTGCTTTCTCCAGGCTACGGAGGATACAGAGGTGTTCTTGGAAGCGAGGTCCTTCGAGACCGTGGTATTCAATATAAAATCCCTGCGGATGAACTTGAACTTTTAAAAGGATTTCGTAGGATTAAACGTATCCTCGCGGAAACAGAATTAGTCATGGAGATATTACCAGTTTATTTTTCGAATCGAATTTGATTAATCAACTTACCCAGTATTTAATATCCTGGTTCAGACTTTAATCATTGTCAGTTTTATTATAAATTCAAAATGGCGCACTTTGACACACAAAGCCGATAATTCATTGCGGTGACGCATACGCATGTTGGTTTTAATACATTACAGCGCGCTGTTACTGTTGATAAATCTTCCTCGGAAAAGGGGTTTTCCATATGTTTCAGCCTTATATATATATATATATATATATATATATATATATATATATATATATTTATAAGTAACTATATTAATATTATATATATAAATCAAGGTTTATATATGCTACGTAGCCACTCCCTGTTACAGACAACAGCTCGATGTTGATGGAAAACAAACATGTACAGAACGCGTACCTGCAGTGAGGTATGTAACTAAGCACTGTATAATTGCTTAGCGCTAAATGCGATTTGAATAGAATATTAGCCTCGGGACACGACACTTCGATGAAAAGAACAAGGAGAGAGAGAGAGAGAGAGAGAGAGAGAGAGAGAGAGAGAGAGAGAGAGAATAAAAGCTACCATAATATTTATGAGGAGAGAGAGAGAAAGAGAGAGAGAGAGAGAGAGAGAGAGAATAAAAGCTACCATAATATTTATGAGGAGAGAGAGAGAGAGAGAAAGAGAGAGAGAGAGGGAGAATAAAAGCTCCCATAAGATTTATGAGGGGGGAGAGAGAGCGAGAGAGAGAGAGAGAGAATAAAAGCTCCCATAGTATGTATGAGGAGAAAGAGAGAGAGAGAGAGAGAGAGAGAGAAAGAAAGAAAGAGAGAAAGAGAGAATAAAAGCTCCCATAATACTTATGATGAGAGAGAGAGAGAGAGAGAGAGAGAGAGTGCAAATACAGGCTCCCTCCATAATATTCACGAGTTAAGGTATCAAATGCGAGATCCCTCAGGGCGAGAGTCTCACGATAATAATAATTTCCTCTCTACGGATTCCCCTCGGCTTTACTATTCGGCTGAAGTTTGGGGTTTTTTAATCTCCCCTTTCAATCCGAGGGGATTTATTGAAATCCCCCATTCGTCTGTCCGTTCGCATGCGTGGGTCTTCTATAGAGCGAAACTAAAAGTATTCCTGTGTGGTGCTATTTTTATGGCAATCATGGTTCTGTTTTTTTTTTCATGGCGTGGAATATTGATGGCAATGTCAGTTTGCCTTTAAGCTTGATCTTATGAATAATAATAATAATAATAATAATAATAATAATAATAATAATAATAATAATAATAGTCCCAAAAATCTCATAATTGCATGAGTCAATAAACAAGAAGAATCAGTGGTAAACAACGTAACATATATTATGTATGTATATATATATATATATATATATATATATTTCTAATATATTTGCATCTACACCACTTATGGGTTTATTTCCACCAATAATAATAATAATAATAATAATAATAATAATAATACACAATAATAATAATAATAATAATAATCTTTTTATAACTCGAGTTTCACAATAGGCCTACATCTGAAAAAACTCACGTCAATTTTAATTTCAGGTCAAATTTCAAGGTTAATTTTGGGGCGGGGCCAAGGTTAAGGTGTTTATGAAAAACTTTGCCGAACCTAGATTCATAATTATGTTAGTAGATATATATAAGAAGTTTGACAAGGATATCAAGAAAATGTCCATTTTTATATCTTTTTTCTTCAGTGGGGGGTTAGCGCCGTCAATGCACCTGAAGCGGTTCATTGTAGGCATTACTTATGGTTCTTCGGCCCCTAGCTGCAGCCCCTTTCATTCCTTTTACTGTACCTCCGTTCATATTCTCTTTCTTCCATCTTTCCTTCCTGAAAATTGTTTCATAGTGCAACTGCGAGGTTTTCTTCCTGTTACTCCTTGAAGACCTTCAAACTCTCAATTCCCCTTACAGCTCGGAATGACCTCATAGGTCCCAGCGCTTGGCCTTTGGCCAAAATTATATATTGTATATATTCCTTCCTTTCTTATATGATTTCAGGGTCAAAATAACACAGAAAATCAAATATCGAGAAAGCAATAGTGCTTATAGTAAGGTATGTTTCTTGGTTTTATTACGAATTCTTTGGTAGACCTCAGGACGAAAATGAACGCTTAAAAACGAGAAAATAAAACTTAGGCTGACTTTGGTTACAAAACTCTTGAAGATTGCTGATTGGAGAAGTTTTTCAAAGATGGCGTTGGCGGGTTCCAAAGTTGGATGTGTGAGTTTGCAAACTTGTTTCATTTGATTTTTGCTTTGTTTCGAGGTGAGGGGTTTTGTCACCGCCTCTTTTTGAAGGAAATATACATCAGTGAGTTATGAATATTAGATTTAATGGGAATATTTGTATGTTGTGTACATGTAACTGTGTATATAAATAACACATCAACACACACATATATATAATTTATATATATATATATATATATATATATATATATATATATATATATATATATATATATATATATATATATATATATATTTGTAAGTGTAATTATGCTTATTTGTTGGTAGTATGGAAGCGGTCATTAGCACATACAAATGTAAACGCAATCCAAATATCTTTTAAGTGTTTTACAAAAAAAAAAAAATAAGGCAAAAATTTAAAATGAATTCGTTTTATCTGCTGAAACTAAATTTCACTATTATGACTGTTCATGTGACTGGTTCTTCCAAGCACAGTCCCCAGTCAGTCGTCAGGGTACAACCATTGTGATTCTATTAGATAAATCTAGCTAACAGTCAACAATGTGTTCGATTCTTTTATAAAAAAAAAAACATGTTTGTGAATCAGTCTCCCAGGTAGCATGTCTGTTTCTTTCTCATGTTTATATTTTAGTTATTTAAATGTCGACAACGCTTCTTGTTTACAAATTACTTTGAAAAAACCTATAAGAACCAACGGAACATACTCTGAGTTGAGTTGGTAGCCGTATCTGTCAACCGGGATGCTGATAAGGTTCTAAATTCTAATCTCTTCGTCGATTAAATCGCACTTGGCAACCGCGTCACCCACAGATGTAAACATTAGCAAGTGTTGGAGAGGCCAAAGCACTCAGTACCAGAGCGGAACTGTACTCTATCTCGGTTCTTTACTGTACTGTATTCAGTACCTTACAGAAAGTTATAGATACCGTTTCTTAAACGGTATTAGAAGATGCTTTGATTAATAAGCCTGTGGATACTATCGATTCGAAACGTCTTTTTGTCAATAATTGTTTGTGTGGCAAAACAAGAGGTGAGCTATCCAGCAGAAAGGAAAGTTCTGAAGTAGCGTGTCTTTATTTATTTTTCTGGTGGCTTTTACCGAAGATGGCGATAACAAGGTAAGAAGTACAGAATGTTGTTTTTTTTTTTTTAAATAAGATAGCGTTATGTCAGCACGGGCTCTTGCTCATAAAGCAGCCCGTAAAGAAGTGTAGGATTTTTCAGGCGTAAGGCCATTGGTGATGTGACGAAAATGTACCCTCTGGATCAACAGTCCCTTGCATTGTCTGATTTTAGTAAGAGTTTATATCTTTCTCACTCACTCACTGACACAAACACACACACACACACACACACACACACTCACAATCTCTCTCTCTCTCTCTCTCTCTCTCTCGCATGCACACACACAGACACATACACACAAATTACCATGGTTAGCTGGTTATTATACTCTCTCTCTCTCTCTCTCTCTCTCTCTCTCTCTCTCTCTCTCTCATGCACACACAGACACATATACATACAAATTACCATGCTTAGCTGGTTATTACTCTGTCTGTCTCTCTCTCTCAAAACATAGACACAAATTACCATGCTTAGCTGGTTATTACACTCTCTCTCTCTGTCTCTCTCTGTCTCTCTCTCTCCCTCTCTCTCCCTCTCTCAAAAATAGACACACATACACACAAATTACCATGCTTAGCTGGTTATTGCACTCTCTCTCTCTCTCTCTCTCTCTCTCTCTCTCTCTCTGTAAAGAGTATCTCAAACCGATTCACACCTGTATTTACCATTTTCGTTCTCTGTGGTATGTTTACAAAAAAAGGCAGGACCGATGCGGGCTCTACAACTGTACGTCTTACTTGCCTAGAAAAAGACGCGATTTCTTACAAAGACCTCTCCATTGTCAGTCCATTAAGCGTTCTCTTACACAGCATTTATCTTTCGGTGATAGAAACGAGATCTATGCGGAAGGAATGAGAAACTGAAGGCGGAATAAACCTCAGAGTGAATGGAAAAACGTGAAGATAAGATTTGCTGTTATATACATCTTCCTGCGATTGTACAGCATTCATCCAACTCGTAAACTGGTTCCGTTCAGTTGTCCCTGATCACTGCGTAGCGCAACAGAAGGGGCCTGTGGCTTAGAACCTGTGTATTTGACATGCTCCTTAAGCATCTATTCCGTGGAAATTTATTGCACTTAGGGTTCATCCTTCATTCAGTAGTCGAAGGAATAGCGTGACGGTGATAAAACTACTTAGGAAGTTGGAAATATATGAAGGAATGTCAAGTGGAACAGCGGATGTTTTCAGATGATACAGTGTCGATTGTGGGCAGTGGGGAGAAATTGCGGAAACCAGTGAAAGAGTTTGTAGGTCCATAAAGGCACAATCCCCCGTAGGAGGGAAGTGGCGTCAGTGCACCTCACTCGGTGCACTGTAGGCATTACTAAGTTCTTTGCAGCGTGCCTTCGACCCCTAGCGATCCCCTTCGTTTCCTTTTACTGGTACCTTCTTTCATATCTCTTTCTTCCATCTTACTCTCCTCAACCCTCTCTCGGCTGATTCTTAGTGCAACTGCGAGGTTTTCCTCCTGTTACACCTTTCAGACCTTTTTACTGTCAATTTCTGTTTCAGCGCTGAATGACTTCATAGGTCCCAGCGCTTGGCCTTTGTCCTAAACTCTGTATTCAGTTCAATTCAATAAAGGCACAAAGAGCTTTCAAAGGAGCTTTATGCCCAGTTATTCAGTCAAGACCAGAGTTCAAATCATAGGCCTAATATATATATATATATATATATATATATATATATATATATATATATATATATATATATATATAAAGAGAGAGAGAGAGAGAGAGAGGAGGAGAGAGAGAAGAGAGAGAGAGAGAGATCAGACTTTATCTATATTTACTGTTATCATGACAATATAAAATCGTATTTTTAAACCACTCGACTAACAAGACTGCACGCCTTTTAACAGTCCAGTTGCCTTCCATCTCCTCAAAGTTATCCACTGCATAAAAATCAGTCTTAGACGCGTTGCAAAGAATGACAACAAAAAAGCAAGAATGTCTTTCAAATCTGTCACCAGAGGTAAAAATAAAATGTCACGATGACTTAAAAAAATTCTGGGGTGCTTGAAAACCATGACGCGTCGTGTCTTATCTTAACTAATCTTGATGAAGGGATCTTTAGTTTTACTAGTTATGGACTTTGTAGCACCTCTCTCTCTCTCTCTCTCTCTCTCTCTCTCTCTCTCTCTCTCTCTCTCTCTCTCTCTCTCTCTCTCTCTCTCTCTATATATATATATATATATATATATATATATATATATATATATATATATATATATATATATGTGTGTGTGTGTGTGTGTATGTATGTATGCATAACTTATGTCAAGAATTCCGGCGATGATTCAATCAATTCCCTGGCGTCCAGGTGTTGTACTAAGTACGCTTATGTTTGTCCTGCATATTCTTGTTTTAGGACTTTGTGATAGTTAAACGTGGGTTCATTGTAGTCATATGCCCGGTGATCCATTAAAGGGTTATGACAACCAGAGATATTTATCCGATCGTACCTTTGAACACTGTTGTAAGGGCTGTGGCGGTCAGGACACTACTGCTGTCACTATACCAGTCATAAACACTGTCTAATTAATTCATAGATTTAATTCATTCATAGAGTTTTAATTGATACATAGTTTTAATTAATTCATAGAGTTTTAATTTATTCATAGGGTTAGGAGAATGACTAAGAATCCACTTATAACTTGAATGTCAGTTATAAGTACTTCGTCAGTCAGACACTATTTCTAACACGCGTGATCACCATACCAATCATGAACGCCGTGCATAGTGTTAATTGTTTTGCCAGTCACATAGACTCACGAGAATCACGAAGAATCATAAACAGCCTGCGTGAATCGTAAAAAAAAAAAAAAAATGAAAACCTCGATAGAACAAGCGAACAACTGAATAAATATTTTAGTACAACATTCTAGAACTCTTTTTCTCCCCAACCCTCCACACCTGCATTCATTTTAGCTTTCTGTAAAAGAACACTATTGTGCCGGCTTTGTCTGTCCGCCCTCAGATCTTAAAAACTACTGAGGCTAGAGGGCTGCAAATTGGCATGTTGGTCATCCACCCTCCAATCATCAAACATACCAAATTGCAGCCCGCTAACCTCAGTAGCTTTTATTTTATTTAAGGTTAAAGTTAGCCATAATAGTGCTTCTGGCAACGATATAGGATAGGCCACCACCGGACCGTGGTTAAAGTTTCCTAGGCCGCGGCTCATACAGCATTATACCGAAACCACCGAAAGATAGATCCATTTCCGGTGGCCTTGATGACACGCTGTAGCGGCTGTACAGAAAACTCGACGGCGCCGAAGTTTTTACTTGTTTATACACTCTCTCAGCCCGGCGATGGCAATTCGTAATCAGAGAAATTTTACGCATCACGGGAATCTCCTTCCCCAGGGCTCCGCGCCCCCACCCCCCAAAAAAAGTGAGTGAATAATTTAGCATAACCTACTGCGCTATTCCTTCCATTCCCAATATCTAGGTCAGGATCACGTCAAAGATATTTACGTGGCTGAATTATTTGGAATTCTGAAGTGATTATCTTGAATGATGGTGCTTCAACTTATGTATTGGAAGAGAAGATTTAGCAGGGGATCTTAAATAGAGCATTTATTTAGAGAAGGAATGGTTTTGTGAGGGCTTTTTAACAAAGATATTAATGTTTGATTTAGGTAATTGTTATTATTATTATTATTATTATTATTATTATTATTATTATTATTATTATTATTATTATTATTATTATATATTCAGAAAATGAACCTTATTCAAATGTAACTAGCCCACCAAAGGGGCCATTGACTTGAAATTCAAGATTATTATTATTATTATTATTATTATTATTATTATTATTATTATTATTATTATTATTATTATTATTATTATTATTATATTCAAGAGATGAACCTATTCATATGGATCAAGCCCACCAAAGGTGGCCTGGCTTGAAATTCAAGCTTTCTCTCTATCTCTCTCTCTCTCTCTCTCTCTCTCTCTCTCTCTCTCTCTCTCTATATATATATATATATATATATATATATATATATATATATATATATATATATATATATATATATATATATATATGTGTGTGTGTGTGTATATGTATAAATATATATACATATATAAATATATATATACATATATGTATATATATATATATATATATATATATATATATATTTAACTATATATATAATATACAGATATGTATATATATATATATATATATATATATATATATATATATATATATATATATAAAAATTATGAGTGTGTTTTTCACTAGTCCTATCTTCACCTAAGATCTGACCTACAAACTGCCCCATCAGTACCCCGCCATTTACTACCGATCATGCCCAGAAATGAAAACATGATTTGCAATTTCTCAATATATTCCGAAGAAGCCATTTTTTTTTTTTTTTTTACCTTACCTCAAGTCTCTCAGTATGACTAAAGGCTTTGATGAGATGTAACGATTATCTCTCGTCATGCACTGTGGCGATGAGGCTGCATCTCTTGAAGTTATTTAATCATGACAACGACCTCCTCTCTCTCTCTCTCTCTCTCTCTCTCTCTCTCTCTCTCTCTAGGAAGGAGGACTTGAAAACCAGATACTTTTTCTTATCCATTTCACACCAATCCTAAAACCGTTTTTAAAGTTATTCAGTCATGACAATAGTCTCTCTCTCTCTCTCTCTCTCTCTCTCTCTCTCTCTCTTTTCTTGTCAGTTTCATATCAATCCTATAACCGTTTTAAAGTTATTCAATCATGAAAATAGCCTCTCTCTCTCTCTCTCTCTCTCTCTCTCTCTCTCTCTCTCTCTCATATCAGTCATATAACCGTTTTAAAGTTATTCAGTCATGACAATAGCTCTCTCTCTCTCTCTCTCTCTCTCTCTCTCTCTCTCTCTCTCTCTCTCTCTTTCTCTTTCCTTGTCAGTTCCATAACAAACCCTATAACCGTTTTAAAGTTATTCAATCATGACAATAACCTCCTCTCTCTCTCTCTCTCTCTCTCTCTCTCTCTCTCTCTCTCTCTCTCTCTCTCTTGATAAGGACCCATTAAAACCAGACTTCTTTTATAGTCAGTTTCATATCAGTCCTAGAACCAATGCTAGATTGCGTATACGCCAGTCTATTTTCTAGCACAACTCACTGAAGATGACTCGTGGTTCGTCTTTCCATTCACGACCTGTAAAAAAAAGTATACCTTAGTTTTACCAGACCACTGACGACCTGTAGCCTATGGAACAATCCCTCTCATTGCATCTCGACAATCACTAATCAACTCATGCAATATTTAAGAAACAATAATGTATAAAAGATCCTGTACGTTCTGCTGAACGAGCTGAGATGCAATGCTACCGGTCAGTTCAGATACGCCCAACGCAGGGTGCAATCCTTCCTTCCTGTTTCTCAACTTGTATCAGAATCTGGAGTTGTCAGCCATCTTGGATTTGAATGATTATTACAAATAACACCAGACTTTACATGATTTACAAGTACCTCTCTCTTCCTGGTAAAGCTGGATGCTTAAATTATATAATAAACTGTAACTGAAAGATGAAGAGGTGTTTAGTGTTTCTGTTAGTGTTCCTCCATTCAGAAAGATTTCCTTCCCTCATTCAGCTCTGGCATATAGCCCCACTGCATAGGTTACGTAACCTATGTTGGTCGTTGGGTGCATATCTAACAAGGCAGGCCGTGTTGCTAGCTAGCTTGTTATATGCTGAATCCACGTATTTAAAAACTAGGTCCTTCGCGCGCCCTGGCAAATTTACATCTAAATTGAGAATAATAGAGAGAGGTCTGCGGATGGAAGATTTGTCTGCCATCTTCTGCTAATATCCTCATATCCTCTCAGATACGTAGATCTGTGTTAGATATTAAAATCCTTGGTATGTTGAACCAGAAGATGAGGGTTGAAGATTAGGCTATCGCCTTCATCTGCTGTACGGTAAATGTAGGTTATATCTCTCAATAAAATTCAGATACACTTTTACACTCGTGTATATTGGATGTAATTATTGCGTAATTTTGAATATACTTACATAGATATTGTGGTTAGCGGGTTGGACGTACTGTTGGTGAGGTTTCTGTGTAGGTGCTTGGAACAGCCAATGCCGTTGAAACTTTCTGAACGCGGTTTGTCCACGAAAGGTTATCTCTCTGTACAATTGTCTGTTCTTAAGTGTCAGTTCTTAACCTTGTCACCTCAATACCCTCTATATTGTTAAAAGAGTTTTCTATCCCACTTTATAAAAATGTAAATAATCATTCATGAATCTTTCGTTATGTTAAAAAGTCAAATTATGGTTTTCAGACTCTGTGCATCTTGTACGACACTTTATCTTTAGTTGGTCATAACTTCTGAATCTTCAGACGTAAAGTCTTCATATTGAGCAGCATACTCCACTTCAAATGACGTCATCATAAGTGACTTTGTGACCCCTGGCCATGACCTTGACCTTCATACTAAAACTAGTTCTATGAAGTCATCTCTTTTGGAGAAAATTGCCTGAGTTATATTTTGCATATTCGGGAGCCATAACGGTATCTGATGAAGAGTTGGTTAGAGACCAATATGGGTCATATATATTTAAATTATACTCTGAAAATACTTGTTGTTATTATTATTATTATTATTATTATTATTATTATTATTATTATTATTATTATTATTAATCTGGTAGTCCTTGTCTTAGATGAATTTAAACTTCAATATGGCTAATAATCTTTACCATCAGTAATGTTCCTTCATTTCCCGTCTACAGGACAGCAGCCCTGATCCTTGTAGTAGCGACATGGATCGTAACTGGAGACGTAGGACAAGACGCCCCCGTCGCGAACACAGAGGAAGGGCGTGTGGTTGGAATTCAGGAGCTGTCCACGAAAGGAAGACCCTTCTTCTCATACTATTCGATACCCTTCGCCCGACCTCCAGTGGGAGAACTGAGGTTCAAGGTATTGCAAGACCGGTTTGACTTCCCTTTTCCCTGGCTGTTTTCTCTATACACTTTCACTTACCTTTCTCTCATTCCCTTTCACTTCCTCTCTCACTCTCCTTTACATTCCTCACACTTTATTTTTACACCACGTAAATACGAGGCGATTCCTATGAAAGCTTCAGTTTTTCATTCATAGTCATTCAATTTCCATACTTCACTTCCATAAAGCTTGTTTGGCTTAACAGTCATTACACAAATTCCCAAATTGGCTTGTCAGACTTAAAGCCACCTATTACCAAACAAAAATCTTCGGGAACGAAGCATTTACACTCGTTTCTGTAAGAAAAAAGGAATTTTTTAAATGTCTGTGTTGTATAATTATTTTCTTCCGTAGGGGGTTAGTGCCGTGGGTGTGCACTTCATGCGGTGCACTGTAGGCATTACTTAAGGTTCTTTGCAGCGTCCCTTCGGCCCCTAACTGCAACCCCTCTCATTCCTTTTACTGTACCTCCGTTCATATTCTTCCATCTTACTTACCCTCTCCTAACAACTGATTCATAGTGCGACTGCGAGGATTTCCTCCTGTTACACCTTTCAGAATTTCAGTTTCAGTGCTGAATGACCTGATAGGTCCCAGTGCTTGACATTTGAATTAAATTCTATCTCTTTATAATTAGTTTCTGTAACATTATTAATCAATACAGTGAAATTTCTGCAGCAGTACAATGCCAGAACTAATTACATATGTAGTCTTTGTATCTGTAGGTACTTGTAACTTCTATATATTAACTTTCTGTGCCTCGGTGAACAAGGCTCTCTCTCTCGCTGTCTCTCTCTCGCTCTCAGCATGTGTATTTCTGACCAGAATTTCTGCCGTAGCTGTAAAAGTTAATTGACCTATGAAACTGGCAAAATTTCCTCTGCAACATGACATGTTTTGATGAGGCTTGTCAAAGCTACGGTGTAATTCTCGTCAAAATATGATTTTTATGTTTTTATTAGTCACTTTCATTTTTATTTTTTTTAATTTAGACTGAGGGAGTCTTCACATTTTTCTGTGTTAGGCATTTTGTTTTTGTTTTTTGACATAATCTGGTTTTACTCAGTTGCATATGCATGTACTGTAGGAAGAAGGTGATTTCGTTATTGACACAAATATTTATTTGCTTGCATGACAGGACCCCGTCCCAGCACCCAGCTGGGATGACATCCTGGATGGCAGGTCAGTGCCTCCTCTGTGTCTGCAAATTCCATTCATGTCAGTGGGTATGGGCAGCATAAGTCTCGTGGGGCAAGAGGACTGCCTCTTCCTGAATGTCTTTACCCACAAGGTTGGTTGATTGGTTGAGGTTTCTGGCGCTTGTTTGACTGGTAGAATCGAATCATCTGTCAGGTTATGTATTGAGTCTTAATTAAATGCTTGTAAGATTTTCTATTATTAGTACTTTTTCTTGGCATTATTCAGTCGAAGGATACTTTTTACAAATCGTAAATCCTTCATAATTATATATATATATATATATATATATATATATATATATATATATATATATATATATATATATATAATACAGTATATTATATTCTGTGCATATGCAGTCATATATTTGTCTCTGAAACAGCTCCCCCGTCCGAGATTCCCATTTCAGATCTTGTAGTAGTAATAAGGATCTTCCTTTGAAACAGCTCCTCCATCCAAGACTCCCTTTACAGAACTTGTAGTAGTAATAAGGAATATCTCTGAAACAGCTCCTCTGTACGAGATTCCCTTTACAGAACTTGTAGTAGTAATAAGGATTTTCCTTTGAAACAGCTCCTCCATCTGAGACTCCCTTTCCACAAAATGTAGTAGTAATGAGGACTTGCCTTTGAAACAGCTCCTCTATCTGAGACTCCCTTTCCACAACTTGTAGTAGTAATGAGGACTTGCCTTTGAAACAGCTCCTCCATCTGAGACTCCCTTTCCACAACTTGTAGTAGTAATAAGTATTTGCCTTTGAAACAGCTCCTCTGTCTGAGACTCCCTTTCCAGAACTTGTAGTAGTAATAAGGATTTGCCTTTGAAACAGCTCCTCTATCTGAGACTCCTTTTCCACAACTTGTAGTAGTAATAAGGATTTGCCTATGAAACAGCTCCTCCATCTGAGACTCCCTTTCCACAACTTGTAGTAGTAATAAGGATTTGCCTTTGAAACAGTTCCACCATCTGAGACTCCCTTTTCAAAACTTGTAGTAGTAATAAGGCTTTGCCTTTGAAACAGTTCCTCCATCTGAGACTCCCTTTCCACAACTTGTAGTAGTAATAAGGATTTGCCTATGAAACAGCTCCTCCGTCCGAGACTCCAATTCCACAACTTGTGTAGTAGTAATAAGGCTTTGCCTTTGAAACAGCTCCTCCATCTGAGACTCCCTTTCCACAACTTGTAGTAGTAATAAGGATTTGCCTTTGAAACAGTTCCTCCATCTGCGACTCCCTTTCCACAACTTGTAGTAGTAATAAGGATTTGCCTTTGAAACAGTTCCTCCATCTGAGACTCCCTTTCCACAACTTGTAGTAGTAATAAGGATTTGCCTTTGAAACAGCTACTCCATCTGAGACTCCCTTTTCAAAACTTGTAGTAGTAATAAGGATTTGACTTTGAAACAGTTCCTCCATCTGAGACTCCTTTTCAAAACTTGTAGTAGTAATAAGGATTTGACTTTGAAACAGCTCCTCTGTCCGAGACTCCCTTTCCACAACTTGTAGTAGTAATAAGGATTTGCCTTTGAAACAGCTCCTCTGTCTGAGACTCCCTTTCCACAACTTGTAGTAGTAATAAGGATTTGCCTTTGAAACAGTTCCTCCATCTGCGACTCCCTTTCCACAACTTGTAGTAGTAATAAGGATTTGCCTTTGAAACAGCTCCTCCATCTGAGACTCCCTTTCCACAACTTGTAGTAGTAATAAGGATTTGCCTTTGAAACAGCTACTCCATCTGAGACTCCCTTTTCAAAACTTGTAGTAGTAATAAGGATTTGACTTTGAAACAGTTCCTCCATCTGAGACTCCCTTTTCAAAACTTGTAGTAGTAATAAGGATTTGACTTTGAAACAGCTCCTCTGTCCGAGACTCCCTTTCCACAACTTGTAGTAGTAATAAGGATTTGCCTTTGAAACAGCTCCTCTGTCTGAGACTCCCTTTCCACAACTTGTAGTAGTAATAAGGATTTGTCTTTGAAACAGTTCCTCCATCTGAGACTCCCTTTCCAGTAGAACTTGTAGTAGTAATAAGGGTTTATCTATGAAACAGCTCCTCCATCCGAGACCCTTTCCAGAACTTGTAGTAGTAATAAGGATTTGCCTTTGCAACAGCTCCTCCATCCGAGACTCCTTTTCCAGAACTTGTAGTAGTAATAAGGAATTTGCTATGAAACAGCTCCTCCGTCCGAGAGTCCCTTTCCACAACTTGTAGTAGTAATAAGGATTTGTCTTTGAAACAGCTCCTCCATCCGAGACTCCCTTTCCACAATTTATAGTAGTAATAAGGATTTGCCTTTGCAACACCTCTCCTGTCCGAGACTCCCCCTCCAAACTTGTAGTAGTAGTAGTAGTAGTATGGATTTATCTTTGAAACGGCGGCTCCGTCTGCCTCCTCTCTCTTTTTTAAACAGCTCGACGAGACTGGAAGCGACAGGAGACCCGTTCTCGTCTTCATTCATGGCGGAGGTTTCTTCTCTGGGAGTACGAGCGACTACCTTCCTTACGTCATGTTGAATGAAGATGTTGTCTTCGTGACTCTCCAGTATAGGTTGGGAATCCTAGGTAGGTCTAAGGTGTTGGTTTGTGTACGATTTTCTGCGTTTTTCATTTTTTAAATTAAGGCTTGTCCGTCAGTCTGAGATTACCCAGTATATCCCAAAAAATACGATAGTACATATTATCATTATTTTGATGAGTGGCTCAAAAGAACAAGAATTCCTGTTGGCAAAAGCCAAGTTTAACCCGAGACTAGGCCTAGCTAATATGGCTGTCAGAACGTTAAAGGTTCTCTTTTTGCATAAATTTATTCCAGATTCAACTGTAATTACGTAAATGTAGAGATGGTTGTAGTTATATTAACTCTCAAACTAACATTTATTTTATGATAAATTACTGTATCTCTTGCGTAAGAAAATGTACGAAAGTAAGTCTAATTAAATACAGGACTTTGTGCAGGTGTGCGTAAGTGCAAAGCATTCGGAAATTTGTAATTTAATCCCAAACTGTACCAGGTCTGTAATTGCAGATTTTCGTTCCATTTAGATCAGAGGGAGTTTGATTTCAGTCCTAATTACCATGAAAGTTGAACTTAATTAGCTTAATTTTGTATCGGTTTTTTGGTATTACTATCACATGTAAGTCTAGGGTCGAATGACGGTATAGCCCAGCCTTCGTTATTGGAAAATTTAATTGAAGGTTTTGGTAACTGAACGCTGCTGCTGTGATAATCATGACTTGCGGATACAGATCTACGAAAAGTGAGCTTGTTTGAATTTCAAATTTCATTCCCAAAGCTGATAAAGAGTGAAAAAACGCTTGCGTTTAATGCACTGTGAAGAGTTTAAGCCACGGATAGGCCTAAGATTTTGAATTGTAATCATTAACAATTGCAAACATGATCTTCCAGGTTTCCTCTCGACAGAAAACGACCTCATTACAGGAAACTTCGGTCTGAAAGACCAGACCGAAGCCTTGCGTTGGGTCAAGAGAAATATCGAACGCTTCGGCGGCGATCCTTCCAGGGTGACAATTTTCGGCGAAAGCGCCGGAGCGGCGTCCGTTCATTTTCAAATGCTGACTCCAAAATCGAAAGGTAATTGTTTATCTGGCGATTGCACGCTCTCATAATTGTAATATAGGATTATAATGTACCTTTTAACAAAGTTGGCTTGCCCTCGAGTCAGTATTTACCATTAATGACTGATATTTAATAGAGTAGAGGTGCATAGGTCTAATGAAAACATTGATAATGGCAAAGTTACCTGACTTCTCTCCTCCTCCCTCCCCCTTCTTCTTCTTCTTCTTCTTCTTCTTCTTCTTCTTCTTCTTCTTCTTTACAGGATTATTCCAGCGTGCCATTCTGCAGTCTGGCACTGCCATGTGCCCCTGGGCACTTGGGGCTGCCCATGTTGAAGTTGCCAGACACACTTCGCAGTTGGTCAACTGCCCTTCTCGACCAGGACCTGAGATGGTCAGGTGCCTTCAGGAGGCACCGGCAGAAGAGCTCGCCATAACGCTCGCGGAATACTTTGTAAGTTTTCTACACTCTTTCGTTTCATACTATCCTCTGGAGAGAGAGAGAGAGAGAGAGAGAGAGAGAGAGAGAGAGAGAGAGAGCGAGAGAGAGAGCAAGAGCGAGAGAGAGTTGGAGTTAGTATTTGTTTCACAGACGGCTGTGGAAGTTTCTTGCTTTGATTCATTAGTGAACGCATTATTATTATTATTATTATTATTATTATTATTATTATTATTATTATTATTATTATTATTATTATTATTACTGAGAACACAAAATTCCATTCGCTTGGAACAAGCATACAGGGGCCATTGACTTGAAATTCAAGCTTCCGATGAATATGGTGTTCGTTTAAAAAATCAGTAATCGCAATTTTTTTCTTTAGCTCTCTGTCTTTAAAGAAAGGTGACCTAAACCAACTGGAAATCTTTATAACACAGACGCTCTTAAAATCTGGACTATTGTATTAAAATAAGATACAAGTTCTTTAACGTGTGCTCAGAATAACTAGTTTACAGCAGCTGTTGTTTACATATGTTAACCATAATGTTACTTGCTTTTTACACAAAATAAGGCCGGTTTCTGTCACAGTCTTAATACTAATACATCTTTACTCCGGCATTATGGCAGTTTGTGTTTCCAACAGGCGTCGGTTTGAATCCTACTGCGGACGAACCACTTACATAGGCCTAATTGATAATTCCCCTCGGGTGTATGCCTAAGTTAATAGGAGTTTGTGTGTGTTTTTTTGTAACATGCGTTTGTATAATCACACTTGTAACTGGTAATTCCCCCGGGGTGTAGACCTAAGTTTTTTCCGAGGAGCTTAGTCACACTTACGATTATTAATTCCCCTGGGGTGTAGGCCTAAGTTACTCCCAAGGAGCTTGGGTGTGTGTGTGTATCAAGCGCTTGTGCAATCTCGCAAAATTCTGACCCCAGGGATGGATTCATCGCCCTTTATTGCTGGGTCCACGTGTCGACGGCGATTACCTACCCGCTGAGCCAGACGTTCTCATGAAGGAGGGAACATTTGCCAAGGTGGACATCATCTCTGGAATTACGTCCCATGAAGGCGGACTTTTCGCTTTACGTGAGTCTTTTCATGTCTTCTTTGTAGCGCTGGCTCATTAATGGGTCTCTTTTTTTAACATTGTCAACCGTGTCTTCATTCACTGACATTTTTCTGTTAGTTTTACGTATCTGCGTCAGTTCTATGTCATCTTTTACTTATTTTAATTTCAGAAACCATTGTCTTTCGTTTTATATATAGCTTTTTGGTAAATGACTATCATAATTAATGCAGTAGACGCGCTGTGTGCAAAAATTGAGGGACATTTCGAAAAATACCATGAAATATAATACCAGCACTCAACGAAGAACCGTTGCGAGTTTTGTGCTCCGTAGGGGCGTAGGGGCTTAGTACCATCAGCGCACCTCACGCGGTGCGCTGTAGGCATTACTTAGGGGTCTTTGCAGCGTCCCTTCGGCCCCTAGCTGCATGCACCCCCCTTTCATTCCTTTTACTGTACCACCGTTTCATATTCTCTTTCTTCCTTCTTACTTTCCACCCTCTCTTATTGTTTCATAGTGCAACTACGAGGATTTCCACCTGTTACGCCTTTCAAACCTTTTACTCTCAATTTCCCTTTCAGCGCTGAATGACCTCGTAGGTCCCGGCGCTTGGTATATTCGAATTCTAGTTGCATTTGAGAGTTTGTTTGGTTGGCAAATGTTAACTGCCAGATAGAAATCCATTTCTTTGCATCCGTTATCATTCTTCTTAATCATTTCCCGTTCATATATCAAATTTATTCAGTTTTATTCAATTTCAATCCTTTACATCATGAATGATAAAAGTAGGCAACGGTGCTGTGAAGAACTTCACGATACGACAGCAAACGAAAACCATCTCTTCTTTCCCTCAGCCATGTATGCAAAGGACGAATTCAGACGGCCCTTGGTGGACAATTTCAGCCAGGTAGGACCAATAGCCCTGGAATTTGGCCCTCTGGATTACCTGCCTTCAGAGAGCGCTCGGAAGGTGTTCGAGTACTACCTAGGAGGCGTCCAACTTGATCAGTCAAATGCAGATGACGTCGTCAAGGTAATTTCACGTAGAACGGTACTTAAAGATACATCCACACTGTAGTAAAACATGTCATAGACATGTTGGCAACTTATCACATACATATCGTAAACATGTTGAATACAAGTCAACAACTTATTTGTACTTTTAATCAGTCCTGCAAACGATTATCCAGCATTTGCCACAGGTTCGCTATCCATGGTGTTATTGACATGTTTTCAGCTTGTTTGTAATATGTGAGTGATAAGTTGCCAGTTTGTTTATGACATGTTTGCAACTTATCACATACACATCCTAAACATGTTGAATACAAGTCTACAACTTATTGGTAATTGTAACCAGTGCTTCATACGATTATTTGCCAAAGGTTCGCTCTCCACTTAGAGTCGTTGACATGTTTTCAACTTGTTTGTGATATGTGAGTGATAAATTGCCAGTTTGTGTTTATGACTTGTTGGCAACTTATCACATACACCTCGTAAACATGTTGAATATAAGTCGACAACTTATTGGTAACCAGTACTTCATACGATTATCCAGCATTTGCCAAAGGTTTGCTCTCCATAGTGTCGTTGACGTGTTTTCAACTTGTTTGTGATTAGTGAGTAATATGTTTCCAATTTGTGTTTATGACATGTTGGCAACTTGTCAGTCACATATCATAAGTTGAAAGCAAGCCAGCGACTCTAAGTGGAGAGCGAACCTTTGACAAATGCTGTATAATCATATAAAACTTTGGCTAAAACTACCAATAAGTCGTTGACTTGTGTGCAACATCTTTATGATGTGTATGTCATAAGTTACCGACTTGTGTTTTTTACTGCAGCGTGGAACACCCTAATAAGTTGCTGTTGGCAAAGTCATCTGTTTTCCAAGTTGTATTTATATTTGTTGATATATATATATATATATATATGTGTGTGTATATACAGTATATATATATAATATATATAAAATATAATATATATAATGTATATATATATATAGAGAGAGAATATACTCTTACCTGTGAATATCTGCACTACGCATAGCATTTATTTGTAATGTTACTTACCTTAGCAATATGACAATTATACATAATTTTTTTCAAAGTAATCAACTGAATTGTGTATTGTACTATCTCTACTTAGTATATTCCCTGCATATGGCCCTGATCTGATATAAAGGACACTATTATTATTATTATTATTATTATTATTATTATTATTATTATTATTATTATTATCATCTCTTCAGATGTTCACAGACAGACACTTCGCAGTTTGCCACGACCTGCTTACAGTGCTCCACATGAAAAACAGCGGTGGGCAACTTAAGACGTATCGGTGAGTTGAATATAATTATTAAAGGTTTTTTTTATCATTTTAATGCTTTTTCAATTTATATATACATAATATATATATGTATATAATATATATATATATGTGTGTGTGTAATGTATAGATATATATATATATATATATATATATATATATATATATATATAAATATATATATATATAAGAGAGAGAGAGAGAGAGAGAGAGAGAGAGAGAGAGAGAGAGCTTGGATATATATAACCCTCTCCTGATCTTTACCGTGAGCCTTGGAGACAAGAACGAGCATTTCCATAGAAGCATTCGAGCTTTATTTGAGAGAAAATAAAATATTCCATATTGTATTTTGTATTCGGGTCTCGAACGCAAGCTATTGTTGTTCGTAGGTCGAGGGAGAAAGATCCATTTTTTTAGGGGGAGGATTTGGGGGAGGATTGGGAGGAGGGAAGGCAAAGGAGACAGTGCAAAAAGTAAAATTGAAATGGAAGCATTGGGGGAAGTATGAGAAAACTCCTCCCTTTTTTGCGCGCAAGCGCGCAACTATTGGAGAATTATGAACTTCGTAAATAGAGGGCGGAAATAGGAAGGGAATTCAGTTTGTGTATTGAGAGAATTAAAGTTTTATAGAAAGCGATAAAATAAATTGAGGAGTAACCAAACAAAATATATATATACATATCAAATGGAGATTTAAGTAAAAAGAAAGAATTGTTAGGTGATAATCGCCATTGGAAACTGCCTTTTATGTATACTGAGACCCACTGGTCTTCAGTTGCTCCATATGTTTTAAAGACGTGAAACTCCTCTTCTCTCTCTCTCTCTCTCTCTCTCTCTCTCTCTCTCTCTCTCTCTCTCTCTCTCTCTCTCCGAAGCACAAGTGGTAGCACCCTGGTCTCACTTCTGAATAGGCCTGCGTTCGATCCAAGACCAGGGCGAGGTCGTATAGAAGAAAATTTAAAGAATTCACTAGACGCCTAATCCGGTGAAGGGGAGAAGTGGTGCGCTTTATTCTATATTTCTCTATCATTATTATTTTCCCTTTCCCTTGCATTACATCAGAAGTTCATCTGGCCATCTGTCACCTTGGAATTTTCATTACCTTTAGTAATACTTAAGTTTTAACTTCGGGAATTGCTGGGAATTCAACGAGCTTCTCATTTTAGCCGTGTGACAAAAAAATTCAACAAAATCAACATTAAGCGTCTAAATTGAAAGTATTTGCTTTTATCTAGTAAATAATGCTTAAAAATCATGTTTATTAGAATGAAGTGGGTGATTTTACTTGACAAAGACTATCTTCACGCTTGATTTTACTTTCTGAATTGGAATTGCTGTGATTGTTATCTTACAGGTATGAACTCGAGTACAGAGGTGGGCTGTCAGTGGCAGATAGATTTAATCTTAGTTTCACCAAGCACTGTAAGTTCCTATATTTTTTTTTTATTTATTTTTTTTTTTTTGCGGGGGGGCGGGTTTAGAAAACTGGTACAGTATCTCCCTACATTAATCTGAATGTTCTAATGTTTTCCAGTTATTTAGCTCCTCTCGTGTGTCAATAATCGTTTATCTGTCATCCCAGTAAAAAAATATATTTTATTATTATTATTATTATTATTATTATTATTATTATTATTATTATTATTATTATTATTATTATTATTATTATTGCTGTTGTTGTTGTTGTTGTTGTGTACAAAGGAAGATAAAGACGTAACGAAGAGGAGAGCTATTATTATTATTTTATGACACTGGATAAACCGAGGCATTTTGGAGCCACTTACGAAACAGTGGTATACAACTCTTTGGCCACCACCAACACTGTAACAGGACTAAGCATTTTATTATGAAATTAAGAAAAAGACAATTGAAAGTTACATGGATTAGGAACTGTCTGTTTGAATAAGAGCATCACAGACACCGAGTCCTCCCGTTGTGGGTTAGTGCGATCAGTGCACCTCACGCGGTGCGCTGCAGGCATCACTCAAGGTTCCTTGCGGCGTTCCTTGGGCACCTAGCTGCAACCCCTTTCGTTCCTTTTGCTGTACCTCCTCTCACTCCGTCTTGCTTTCTACCCCTTCCTAACAATAGTTCATAGTGCAACAGCAAACCTTTTTACTGTCAATCTCCCTTTCAGCCTTGAGTGACCTCGTAGATCCTATCGCTTGGACTTTGGCCTAAACTTTATACTCCACCTCCCATATATTTCCAGGGGTGACTCACGTAGACGACATCTTCTACTTATTCACCGGCGGGAGGTGGCAGCCGCTGACCCAGCCCACGGATCTGGAATTACGAGACATTTTCACGAAGTTATGGGCCAACTTTGCCGCGACAGGGTAACGTATGGTTATAGCAATGAAAGGTTAAAAGCGGCAGCAGCAGCAGCGGCATAGCTTCAAACTTTGAGATCGCTGACTGGCTGTTGTTACGTCTGCTGGGAGCAGCTTAAGAAGTTGTTTTGGGGGAGGGGGAGTACTAGTAGATTTTCATTACTGAGATTTATATTTTATGTTCTGGGGAATTCTTGTTCCCTGTAGTAAAATATAGGTAAAAATCAATCAGGCAATAGGAAATAGACTATGAAAATGTGGTACTTTTTAGGTTTTTTTATTATTGAGATTTATATTTCATATTCTGGGTCTTGTTCCCTGTAGTAAAATGTAGATAAAAATCAATCACTCAATAGAAAATAGACTATGAAATTATACTTTAGTGGCTATGTTCTTAAGTCTGCTAGGAGCAGCTGAAGAGTTTGGGGGTGGGGGAGGCCACTAGTAGATTTTCATCATTGAGATTTGTATTTCATATGCTGGGTCTTGTTCCCTGTAGTAAAACGAAGGTGAAAATCAATCAGTCAATAGAAAATAGGCTATGTAAATATGATACTTTAGTGGCTATGTGCTTACGTCTGCTGGGAGTAACTTAAGAAGAAGGGCGGGTATCTGGTACGTGATCCCCTCATTTGACTAGTTGATTTTTAATTACTGAGATTTATGTTTTATGTTCTTGAGAATTCTTGTTCCCTGTAGAATAATGTTGGTAAAAATCACTCAGTCAATAGAAAATAGACTATAAAATATATGTTCTTAGGAGCTCTGAGTAATTTAAAGAGGGGAAAAAGGGGTACTTGCAGATTTTCAATTATTGAGATTTACGTTCTGGAGAATTCTGGTTCCCTCTTGTGAAATATAGATTTTAAAAAATTCTATCTGTCAATAGAAAATTGACAATGAAAATATGGTATTTAACTGGCAATGTTCTTAAGTCTGTGAGTAGCTTAAGATTTTTTAGCTAATGGGATTTACGTTCTGGAGAATTCTTGTTCCATCTTGTAAAATATAGATTGAGAAATGAGTCAGTCAGTAGAAAATAGACGAAGAGGACATGGTACTTAACGTCTCTGCTGAAGAATTGCCTTGGTTAATTTTTAGAATTTTTCTATTTATTTCTGAAGTTTCAGCAAGTTATTGGACCACTTTATTTATATTACTTATAAGTGAAAACAATTATGACTTTATTAAATTTAACTCTCATACAGAAGCATCACAGTAAGTGCGTGAATGTCATTTCATTCAGTGGCATAACATTAGGATTTATTCCCCGTAAGGGGGTAGTGCCGACAGTGCACCTCACAGAGTGCGCTGTAGGCATTCCTAAAGGTTCTTTGCAGCGTCCCTTCGGCGCCTAGCTGCAACCCCTTTCGTTCCTTTTACTGTACCTCCATTCATATTATCTTACTTCCATTTTGCTATCCACCTTCTCCTAAAAATTATTTCATAGTGCAACCACGAGGTTTTCCTCCTGTTACACCTTTCAAACTTCCTTTGCTCTCAATTTTCGTTTCAGCGCTGAATGACCTCACAGGTCCCTGCGCTTGGTCTTTGGCCTAAATCTTATAGTCCTGTCCTGTCCTGTCCATTAGGATTTATTAGAACTTACTCGAATAAGAATTAGAACTTACTCGAATAAGAGACACATTACTACATATCCTCTCTCTCGCTCTAAATCCTTGTCATGTTACAAATCCCTGTTTGACTTTCCTTTTCAGAAATCCAACTCCCGATAGTTCAATGGGATTTACCTGGGAGCCGTCTTTGCAGAGTAATCTCCATTACCTGTCCTTATCGCCATCTCCCGTAATGAAGCCTGATACACGAGAAAAGGTACGCTGTACTGTGGATATTTTGAAAACAGCATTTGAAGTTCAGCCATTGTGTATATTTTAAAAAAGGGTGGTTTGAAGCTCAGATATTGTGTATATTTTTAAAGACAGCTTGTGAAGTTCAGCTATTGTGTATATTTTACAAGCAGTATTTGAAGCTCTGATATTGTGTATATTTTAAAGGTGTTTAAAGCTCGGATACTGTGGATATTTTGAAAACAGCATTTGAAGCTCAGGTACTGTGTATATTTTAAAAGCAGTATTTGAAGCTCGGATGTTGTGTATATATATTTTAAAGACAACTTTTGAAGTTCAGTTATTGTGTATATTTTAAAAGTAGTATTTGAAGCTCGGATATTGTGACTGTTTTAAAGAAAGAATTTGAAGCTCGGATATTGTGTATATTTTAAAAGCAGTATTTGACGCTCGGATATTGTGTATATTTTAAAGACAGCATTTGAAGCTCGGGTATTGTGTATATTTTAAAAGCAGTATTTGACGCTCGGATTTTGTGTATATTTTAAAGACAGCATTTGAAGTTCAGATATTGTGACTATTTTAAAGACAGTATTTGAAGCTCGGATGTTGTGTATATTTTAAAGACAGTATTTTAATCACGGATACTGTGCATATTTAAAAAAAAAAACAGTATTTGAAGCTCATATATTGTGTTTAATTTAAAAGGAAAATTTGAAGTTCATACTCACTGTATTAAAGGAACCCCAATTTCATCTTGAAGATGTAGTGAATACTTAGTTATAAAATTCAGTATTTTAAGCATTTAAGATTACAGTTTGGTTTATTTTTATCACTATTATTTTGTAAGTTTTATGAGTCCTGTTGGCATTAATTGGCAGCAAATCCTCTCGGAGAGGATTTGGGAGAAATGTCTGAAAGTAATAAATCTCATTAGTAAACCAAATTGTCATTGACGTGGGAAAACCAAAGTAGGAATACAGAGGTGTCGTCTTTAACACATTGTGCCTGTCGTGACGTTACTATCCTCTGTGGCTGGATAAAGCTACAGGAGCTCACTGAATTACAGTAATTCATTACGTTGAAGGCCCTGAGTTGAAAAAAGTGGCCTCCTGGTACCTGACTTGACAGCCAAAGTTTCACAAAATCAAACAAAAAAGTTCCTTTTTTTCCAATTAGGTCCGAGATTTCTTCGCAACTCTCCCGCTCCACCAGAACCAGATCCTGCAAGGTAGATATCCCTCGCAGTTTCTCACGACTCTCCCGCCCGAAGAGGAACCGGCTTCCGTCACTCAGCTGCCGCCCACGACTACGCCCACGACCCATTTCGCCGATACTGTGGACCATTTCGACAGCTCGGAGGAGAGGGTTTGGAAGCCTTCGAAAATTCGGAGGGATGAACTGTAGATGAACTGTTGTTGTTCATCTTTGAAATGCTGTGCTGTAAGGAACACTCTGTATTTGAAGATGCTGTTATTTATAGCTTTCATCTTGATTTGTATCTGTAGTGTTTTTTGTAGTGTTTTTTTATTTACTACAAAACATATGTTTGTGAAACTCCTAAAAAATGTTCTTGTGTGTTAAGATTCACAAGGTTTTGTAATAATGCTATGTGTGTGTGTGTGTGTATATGTGTATATATATATATATATATATATATATATATATATATATATATATATATATATATATATATATATATATATATATATATATATATATATATATATATATATATATAAACTTACCAATACATTACTTACCACAATAAAAGTTTGCCTTAACGAATTTTGTCTGAATGAAAGGTTACTATAACTTTCCAAAATGAATATTCAGCACAGACACGCATACAAAAGTTGTAGATATCCTTATGATGTGACGACCGTCAAGATGGCTGACATCAATGTCTAGACCTAGGCTCACATCACATGCTGGTGAGGAGGACTTTCAAGAACTGACGTTGCACAGAATTATTGTTATTACGCTCTAGACGGTAACCTACTCTCTGAAGCAGACGTGTGTGTATGTGCTTTCCCCTGAAGTTTGTCTTTTAAGCCGTAGGAATGCTTTTGACAAAACAGCACCCGAGAGTAGTGGTAGTTGTGACGAAGTTCTAGACTACAGGAGCAGTCTGTAAACTCTGCCTCCCATGGGAACTATGCGAACAGGCCGACGTGATATGTCAGGAACGCTGAAGGGGGATTGCAATTTGCATCCATTGCCAGGCTTTAGAATTTGGGAAGCTCCTTTCCTCTCTCTCTCTCTCTCTCTCTCTCTCTCTCTCTCTCTCTCTCTCTCTCTCTCTCTCTCTGGACCGTACAGAAACACCCGCCCCTTGGCTGGGGTTAAAGTTACTGGAGTTATTTGGGAATAAGAGTAAAGTATTCTCTTACGAGATGTTTATTTGGAAAGAATGAGGTATACATATTGACAAAGAAACTTTGATGACTAGATGTGATGTGGGTAGGGTAGTTATTATATGCTTTAGAAAGTATAAGCAAAAATTTTATGGGAGTAAGGAAAATTCCCATGTTATCTGTTGTTCGGTAATGAATTATACCAAATTTTAATGGAAAATAAGACTTTTTTTTCTCTCTGAGATAAAAACAAGAAGAAATAAAATAGAAAGAAAACTGATGTGGAGGGACCTTTCACTAAACTACCGAAAAGTCAGCTGACGCTATGGAAGGCTCTGTAATCAGTACGCCTTTTTAGATTTTCCTGTGGAATCTATATTTTAGAGTTTGAAAGCCAGTTTCCTCCAGCGATGAATACAGCGAGCAATGTCATTTATTTTACAGTAAGCTGTGGGAAACATTTATGTACGTGCGTAGCAACCGTGTGTCTGAAAAAGCACACTCCACTTTCTTAAGAAAACATTTTATTACGTAGCCACACTTTTGTAGAAAATCATTTTTTTTTTCCTTTTATATTTGTAGTGTATCTCGTTCAGTAATTGTTGGGGCTAGGTGTCTTTTTCCCGTTGTGGCGTGTGAAATTGTATAATGATAACGTCTCAGTCTGTAAAAAATAAACGAAAAAGTGCTCTTCGATTCCATGATCCTTGGTAACGACAAGTGTTTCACTCGGAACTTCTGTCGCTGGTGAGTGGTTGGTAACCAAACAGATGTAGTTGCTAACCAATGACAGCTCGCTTTCGTAAATTTGTACATTGTACCGTGACTCTGTCATCTTTTTGTTGTGCACAGTTTAGCTGATTGGAATGGTTTTAAGTTCCTGTGGCGATATCTATAACAATCTTATTTGCTCGTCTTGACAAGTGAGTAACTAGTGATGTCAGATTTTGTGAGAGTGGCTTTGGAGTATAGTCCTATTGGATGTGCAGGTCCCATTCACAGGGGTGGTTAGTTGTTTCCTCTAACTCTGAAGCTTTTTAGACTGCTGTTTCAGAGGAGGTTTTTCTTTATGTTCCGTTAGTGATCGTTCAGTGATTTCAGTGTTTTCTGAGAGTGGGCTCTAAAATGGAAGACTGCAGTATCTGCAAAGATACAAAACTGAGAAAAATGGTAGATACTGCAGTATCACACTTTTTGTCGCCTTGACAACTTCCAACATATGCTATATACGATAAAACATGCAAATTCTAATCTGCCATGACCGTGAGCACATATGGAAATGCGAGCCCTCTTTTTCTATGTATAAATGTGATTCTTCAGTCCTTGAATTTATAGACTGTACACGAGTATATAAATTAATATATATATATATATATATATATATATATATATATATATATATATATATATATATATATATATATATATATATATACATATATATATATATATATATATACATATTTATTATACATATAAATTCTGTGACTTTTCACTTGCATATGCAATAAGAGCACAGTTCTTTTGGCTAATTTTGTCTAATTATCCAAGCTGATTTATAAGACATTTAATTCTCTACTTAGATGAGCCATTTCAGATGAATCACAATCCGTTGCCACTCTGTTGAGGACACTTGTTTTATTGTTTAAATGTATTAAGAAAATTACATTTACTCCTAATATTTTCATCGAGAAATTCCAGCCTGGATTAAAGTAAAATATATATGGGGCGTTTCCTTTTCCCGTAAACATTGGTGACAAAGTCCACCCTTCTTAAATTTTGTATTCAGATAGTGCCTGTTCAAAGGCAGTAGTTACTTTTAATACAATTTCTCTGAACACGTCCAATAAATACGCAGAGAGAGAGAGAGACGATACTGTTTTATTGAATACACTCATGTTTCAGTTACTGTGAAAATTACAGGGGATTCGACTGTACTAAGTAGAAAGCATACGTTACCGTTCAAAAGCTCCCCAAGTTTATCTACTAATGTCACACTAATTAACACTTCGATTGGTTGCGAATCAACCTTGGTCCAAATTGCATCAATGAAAATAATAAGTGTTCATTCAACGTCATTTGCAGTTGCCAATCTCAGTGTGCTGACTCACTGTGCTCTAAAGTTAACTCTTCTGGAAGAATGGCGGGAGGCAGAGAAGTGCATGCAACATTGCAACATAAAGTGACACAATGGGTATACCCGTTGCATGCGGAGGGGTTTTGACACTAACAATCCATTTGAAAGGGGTTATCTGTGGGCATATATACAAGATACTGTTGTTTTTATAATAAAAGATAAAAAAAAAAATTCCTGAGTAAAACGAAGTCAAACATTTTTCTCTGGTATTGATAGTAAACAAGGGCAGTTCATTCTACTGGCCTTTAGCAACCAGGTTTCAAAAATGACCCAATTCTCGAAAATATTACATCAAAATAAGTTGTTCCTTTAAGCACATTCCATTATTAATACGAAAATTCCAACTTAGCGATTAATTAAAGCTAAATTTTGGCGACACGAATGATAAATATGACAAGAACGATGTTTTCAAACCGGGACAAAAAAAGAACTCGCCATTTAATTTTAGAATATATAATTAAAGTTAGTTGTTTCTCCAAGCACATTCCGTGATGGATATGTAAATTTTATTATTAAATAAAATGTGATCATGATCATAACGTAAATTATAAACTGCACATGAGATCTAGAAAGATATTTTCGAACCGGAATATGAAAAGATTTCGCCTTTTGTTTGTAAACTCTATAATTGAAAGTTGTTCCACCAACCACATTGCATGATAATGAAAACAGCGACATGATGATTAAATAAAATATATTATGGCGTCTTTAATGATAAATTAAATATGAAAAGAACGATGTTTTGCAATACACCAGGAAGAAGAAAAGAACCCTTCTTCTTGTTATCGTCCAATGGCGGTCTTTTAGAATTTCGTTTATCTCAAAACTTAACGAGAAAAGCGAAAGGTATATCAGGTAATTGAATGCCGAACAGTGTATTAATATGTAATTTGAACATTACAATTAATTTTGATAGTGTGATATTGCAATTTTATAGTTTTGAGTTGAAATCTGTCAAGCCTAAACACGTGTAATACTGACGTAAGCGCATAGGTCTAGGCCTAGCCCCGTAAGTAGCTAATTTAGGCCTATGTGGGATCTGTCATGTAGTTAATCTCTTATTCAGTTACACTTAAAAATCAAAGTCATGGTCAGTCACGGCCAAGTTTTGTGTAATATATGGATTAGGCCTAGACCTACTTGTGTAGGCTAGACGGAGACGAGGCAGGCTCGCTTAGGCCTATTTTTAATTCGAAAATTACGATTTCATTTCAGTTTATCGGCCTCTACCTGTATTGCTGCTAGTAAAGTTACAAAAATGTGCCAGTTGTGTAACTGTAGGGCATTTTCATCCATTACAATGCAGTTGTAGTCATTGGCCTAGGCCTATGTGCGAACCAAAGTTAACAGTAGGCCTACTGTACGTACTGTGATTTCGTATCTAATAATTGAACCGTAGGCTGTTTTATGAATTTCTGACCATTTGGTGTTGCAAACCACCCATTTTGTGTGTTCTTATCCCCCTAGACCTATAGGCTAGGCCTAGGCTGACTACAACTGCATTATAACTGATGAAAATGCCCCAGGCCTACAGTAGGTAGCAAATAATTCGAAAGTTACACAACAGGCACCTTTTTGTAACTATTAATAGCAATACAGATCAAGATGCCGAAAAAATAAAGTAATTATAATTTTCCAATTAAAAATAGGCTAAGCGAGCCTGAATTGTCTCCACCTAGCCTTCTCAATTAGGCCTAGGGGGACTTGTGGGAACTCGGGGTTTTGGGTGGGGAAATACACTGGGAGAAAACCGGACTGTCATCTTGGTCGTTTGGAACCGTTCTGCGCATTCGCGAGTCATTAGGGAGCCGTATGTCCAAGAAGGGAAAGGCTAAGGAGATCTGCTATAAAAGGAACCATACTAACCTATCCTAACCTAACCTAGCAGGCCGTGTTACTTAGATGGGTGTGCTCCGCCCCCCAGTTAAGGAAACCACTTTTTATCTAAGTTCCCCTATAACATTGCGCATGAGCGATAGCATTCCAGGCTAACCAGTATACAATACCATATAAGTTCTGAGGTTAATTACGGGTTAATTACAGTCGACTTACAAAAAATAACGGCAAATTCTTGATAAGCAACCAAAATGCTATAGAAAAAGTCAATTTCCAAGGTAATACCCCATGCGGAGTTGTTCCATAGTTCTACGTGAATCAGTTATAAATGCATAAACCACAAGATGAGCAGCTGGAAAAGTATATGGTCAAAATTGCATGTCTTGAATGTCTTACAAGGGACGAAGATGCCCCGGGGCCATTTATAGGGATCTTACTTTCGCTAATCTAACATAACCCAGGGTATTGGGTCTTGCCAAACTGGGTTAGCGTACCTCCCACACCTAAAACCTGACCTAGGGTGCCGTCAGTCTGGGGAGCAACATGTTGTAGCCTACAAGGATGCATTCTAATCTTGCCTTATCTTCCCAAACCTAACCTGTTCTAGGGTGTTCAGTTCTACCTGACTGGTCCTCTATCCAGACCTAACCTAGCGCACCGCAAATCGCAGTCGTAACAGATGTTATCTGGACCTACCTGGAAAGGGAGCAACTGCATTGTACATAGAACAGAATATTCTTTACATCAAGGTCCCCCTTAGGGGGGTAATGTCATCAGCGCACCTCTCGCGATGCACTGTAGTTATTATTTTAGGTTCTTTGCAGTGTCGCTTTGGCCCCTAGCTCCAACCCCTTCCATTCCATTTACTGTACCTCTGTTCAAATTCTTTTTCTTTCGTTCTACTTTCCACCCTCTCTTCACAGTAGTTTCATAGTGCAACTGCGAGGTTTTCCTTCTGTTACATCTTTAAAACCTTACTCTCGGTTTCCCTTTCAGCGTTGAATGACCTCCTAGGTCCCTGCTCTTGCCCCTCGGCCAAAATTTTATATTCCATTCCATTATCTTAAGCTTAGTTAATACATGACTAATGATTCATTTGCCCTCTTTATTTCTTATGTGAAAACCAAAAATGACCATCATTCAACCATTTCTGATAATGAATTCAGCATTGGCAAGGAATTAAGTATCATAGTATTGCACTACTCAGTGTCCGGTGAATATCAAGCACTAAATGCTGTTTATTTTCTACCAGTATCGTTGCGCTACTAAGTACGGTACTGTAATATCAGTGTATAAATGCTGTTTATTTTTACCAGTAGCCTATCATATTATTGGACTGCTAATTGTAGTATTATCAGTACAAGGTATATAAATGCTGTTCACATGTATTTTTAGCAGTATCACATTATTGCTCTACTAAGTATATTATTATCAGTATATAAATGCTGTTCATTTTGATCAGTTCAGATGGTATCCTAGTGTAGCCTAACATTGTTAGACAGGTTGCCAGTCCCCATTTATTTGACTACAAGGCTGTAGCCTACTGCCACAGACGTAGCTTGGGTCTAAAAGCGACTCTGTAAAACTGTAGAATAGTTGCTTTTGCTATATAAAAAAAAAAATCTTTGAAGAATGGTATCTCATCAAGTACAGTATATTTTAGGACTCAGGATATGTGGTTTTTAGGGAAAAAATTAAAGTTAACAGAGTTTCTAAGCTACAATCAATCTTTATTTAAGGTCATTTGCTGTAGATTATGTGGCAGTAGTCCAGAATATTTTTTGGTATAAATTATCAAAAAAATTTTTATACAGTATTTCAGGTATAGGTTCTTGATTAAGATTAAGGCAGCCATGATAGCTCAGTCCAAAATGACCTAACATAACCTAATGTGACTATAACCTTGCAGTTTAGAGTATCTATGCATATCTTTGTTTTTTTTTACTGTGCAAGTCATTTGAGATACCCGTGAAAAAGCATTTAAGTATCCTTATGTCAAGTAGCTTTATGAAATTCATTTAAAAGACATAATTTTTATGCTTTGTCAATAGGCAGTTTTAGGATGGAGGGACATAATGGCAGTTTTTAGGTTGGTAGGACTCAAAGGTAATTTGGCATGGAGCAATAGGCATTATTTCTCAATCCAATTGTTTTCACCTCCACTCTGTTAAGGCTCTAGTGCTTTTTCCATTGGTATTATTACTAAAAGTAATTCAGTAAAAGTACTGCTGTTTTATCCATAAGTATTACTAGCAGTAATTCACATCAGTAAAAGTACTGCTGTTTTATCCATAAGTATTACTAGCAGTAATTCACATCAGTAAAATTACTGCTGTTTTATCCATAAGTATTACTAGCAGTAATTCACATCAGTAAAAGTACTGCTGTTTTATCCAATAAGTATTACTAGCAGTAATTCACAGTTATGGAAAATTAAGCTGTTATGTACAATACTTTTTTTGCATTAGTAACACTAGCAGTAATGTACATTTATGTAAAAGTATGCGGTTACTTTTGTTTATTAGTATTACTAGCAGTAATTCACAGTTGTAAAACTATTACTTTTTTCCAGAGCCAACATGAGCAATTGTCCCAACACAGTGTCGGTGGTTCGAGGCTTGATAAGTGTTGTTTGGCAAGAGTATCACTCCAAAGGCCAGCTTTCTGAAGGCGTCCTCAACTCGTTGTATTGCATTTTCGGCAATACTTTAATGAAGGCTTTCAAAATCATTGATGCTCAGAAGGTAAATTAGTATGGCATAATACAATACACGTCCTGTATTTTGTGAAGAAAATGAATGACATTCAGGCACTGCAGTTTTTTCAAAAATTTGAGAGAAAGCCAGCTGTAATTAGTGAAAACAATGCTATTAAGGCCTTAAATGGTGTGTACATTAAATATTGTATTCAAAATTGTCCTTTAAATGGTGCTTAAAATATGAAAAACAGAAAGTACTTTGTACTAATGATATCTGATAAACAAACCTTGTCAAGCAATGACATGAAGTGTTATTCTTAAATGTTTTCTCATTCTGTCTCTATCCCACTGAGTCAAGTTTCAGTCAGGTATGTTTAGCCAAGTTGGTCACTATCAGTAAAGGCAAGTTTAGCCATAAGCTAATTTGCATTGTCATAAAAAATAAGCCTTCAAAAAATTGTATATGTATAAACATTCTGTGCAGTTCTTGTGGGAAGAGTACCTGCAAATCTTAGCTAGTTTGTAATATTTTAAACATTTCAGTACCTGTACAGGAATTGCTTGTTGAAAGTACCTCCTCTAGCCTAGGTTTAAATTCTTGTATCTAGTCACATTATTTTAAAAGACTTCAGAATTGTTTTGTAAATTTTACGATTTTTTTAACCCACAGGTTACGAAAATTATATCGACAAGTGGACGATACATATTTCAAGTGACTGGGAGGCTTGACACCCCATATTATTGCCTACCCTACTCCGTGTTTTGCCAGTGCCCAGCATTCAAGTACCTAGTCATTAAGAAGAAGGAAACGATGTGCAAGCATGTCCTCGCTGCTTGGCTTTCGTCAGCCATGGGGGTAATTACCAAAAAGAAAGTGTCTGATGAACATTTGAAGGATATTTTAGAGAATTTTGAGTAACTTGAAATTAGAGGAACAGTGCATATGGCATCTTGATTTTTTTTAAAGGAGGGTACAGTATTTACATTCAGTTTTCCAAAACAGCCTGTTAGTTTTAAGATCCAGTATTAGCTTTTCATTTTTCAGTTGATTATTATCATTATTAAAATTTTAATAATTGTTGTACTAACAAGATATGATGTAATCTTCTATTATCAAAAGTACACTGTAGAATAATATTACTAAACGATTTCATTACCCGCCATCCATTAAATTCACCCTCTAGGGGGTCGTGCTGTCGGTGCACTGTAGATGGTATGCTGTAGGTATTGCTAAAGGTTCTTTGCAGTCTCTGCAGCCCCTTTCATTCCTTTTGCTATACCTCTGTTCATATTCTCTTCCTTCCCTCTTACTTTCCACCCTCTCCTTACAAAAGTTTCAATATCATTTTCAGCACTGAATGACCTCACAGGTCCCAGCGCTTGGCCTTTGGCCTAAATTTTATATTCAAATCAGTCCATTATTTTTAAAGGACTGCATCTCAAACAGTACCCACATCTAATGCTTGTTATCACTCTAAGTGGTTGTAAGTCACCTGTTAGGTGATGATAGCATACAGTGTGTTATAAAACTTGCAAATGATTACAAATAATTTTACAGTTTTGTATATGGATACAAACTGGTTTCCTAAAGGTAGGTTTGTTGGGTTTACCGTGATGACCTTCCCGGTAATTAAATAGATTCAGAGGTTAGGCCCATGTTAGACTAACCACAGTGGTAGTAAATTTCTGCCCTGTATTCCAAGGAAGAGGCATACCTTATGGGTGAGTGTCCATTAAATTGAGGGGATTCCCTCTCAGTTGCTGGGGAGCCTTGTGGTTTAAGACTAACAGTTATATATTTTTCTATTGCATGGTGCCAAGAATGGACTAAGTATCATCCTCACTGCAATATGGTTACAAAATTGCCTTGTTACAGCTGTCTTTTGAATAACAGTGGGTGTTCAATTGTTAATTTTTTGAGGTTTCAGCGTCCATCATTAAATAGAAAATATAGCAAGTGGTTTCAGTACCGAGGGATAGCTCAGTGCGGTACACCTGTATGCATTATGTACCTGATGCTTTTATACAAGCTGGGAGCGCTGCTTGCCACCCTCCCTACCCCTAAGTTTCTGAAGTTGAAATGGTGAATCATTACTTATATTCTCATTCTTCATGCAACTTTTTGAGAACTTAATTTGTTAGCTCAGCTGAGGGGGCTGCATCACCTAATGTGTGTGCATGTGTGTGTGGGGGGGGGGGCCATATCTATACTGTAGCAGAGAGAGCTTTGTGCAAGTGTTTAGTAAAGGAGGAGCTTCACGAGGGATTATGCCAACTCGGCCTCAGAGCTAGAGATTGGAGGTTTGTTACCTTGTGGGCTGTTTCTTTCCCTTACAGGCTTTGATATCTTGAGCACAACTGTTTAATTTGTGTAGTTTATCTTGTCAGGTGCTATCCTGGTTTGTCATCTAGTGTACAACTGTTTATTTTAGTTAGCATATGTTGTTTTTCATCTCATAAGATCCTGGTGTGTGAAGTGAAGTGTGAAGTGCTGCACAGGGTATTTATACCGTCACATGTAGAAACCAGAAGACTCTCCGCACTTTCCCTGAAAAGCTATGTTCTGCATTAAGTAAGCTCCCTTTTACGGAAGTTATTTACAATCTGTTGATCTCTGATTGTAAGGCTAAGTCATCCTTTCTCAAGGAAGGACCTTTTAAAAAGAATTTTTCTTAGCCAGTTGTTACAATGGACTTCTCCCAGTTGATCAGAAGACTTAGTTCATAAGGTCCTTGTTAATCATTTATCTGTATAGCCAAATAATATATTAACATATATTTTAAGCTTTCAACTTGCAGTTTTGAAGAAAAAACCAGTTACAGTTGTAGTTGATTTTGTTTTTCAGTTGCTAAAGGTATCCGAGTGATGGTGTAAAGCTAGCTTGTTGGATTAGAGGTAATCAGTATCCTAAAACAGTCTTGAACAAGTTTACTACGCCCTTGACTTTGGTGGATCAACACCTGGAGGTTCTTTCTCCAGATAGTTTAATGGTTTTGAATCTCCCTAAACATTATACTGTCAATGGTTTTTTATATCAGCTTTTCCCTTTGAGTAAGACGTGCAGTGAAGTCTCCATTATCTTAATTAAGTTGTATTACACAATTTCTAATCGGAAACAAACAGTGAGTGTTCTGTAGCCTGGTGAACTACATATAACAAACTTCTTCATCCTCGACTTTTAGGTTAGGTTTGTGTAGCTGGGGAGGAAACTTCAGCTTCATCAAATCCTGTGGTCACATGGGATGATGTATAGAAGATTACAGAACTACCTTGAGTTTTTCCAAGCTGTTTCTGAGGCTGGTGTCATACATTCCCTCGAACAAAAACTGGACAGTGGGTATAGTTGTTTTGCCAAACTTTCTCAGGCATGTGCACTGCCATTTGTGGCGGCTGGGTCATCTTTGAGGACCTCACTTCATTGCCTTATGCTGCTTGTTTTCAAGCCTAGGGCTGTGCCTTAACTTCTGTACCGTGGCCTTTTAGTTTGAGTTGAGAGCCCTTGACTTTGTTCAGGTGTTTTAGTTTTTCTGTAATTGAATGCTCTATTAAAGTGTTTTATATTTTCAAATTGACTCTTTCTTTTCAAATAAAAACTCTCTCTTGTACAGAAGGTTGTGGGGGGAAGTTATTAACCTTTTTGGTTTGTTACATTAGAGCATATGCACATTATCAGTGATAAATCATTAACACCAGTTCTCATTTTCCCCCAGGTTTCAGTTGTCAATGATTTGTTTAACCAGACCTCTGAACTCTTTTAGGGTTCTTCTCGGGTTGGAAAAAGAAGGGGGGAAAGAATACATAAAAAATTAATTAAATAAATAAAAAAGGGGAAAAGATTAAAATAAAAAATTGAGAGGGAAAGAAAAAAAGAAGGAAAAGGGAGGGGGAAAAAGAGGGGATTATATTTTATCACTTTAATTTTGTTTAATCCCCCAGGTTTCAAAAAGGTCTTCTTTAATGGATACAATACTGTAAATTTCAAGATAACCTTAATGTAAACGTCTGTTCCCAGAGTTGACGATCCCTTTGGAGCTAACCATGCATCAGGCATGACCCTATCTGCAGTATCATTCTACCTGGTTGACTGCACTCCAGTGATGCAAAAGGGGTAGATATAAGTTATGGTAGAATGACTCCAGGTATATTTTCATTTTTCCTTTTTAAGGTAGGTTAATATATGCTTTTTCAAAGACACACCAGGACTTCGATGATATAGCTTCCATACTGAATAATTAACAAAAAATTGTCATGTTTTTCAAGGGCTTTAAAGGTAAATTTATCTCTTTAAATGAAAAATTAATTAACAAAAAATTGTCATGTTTTTCAAGGGCTTAAAAGGTAAATTTATCTCTTTAAATGAAAAATTTATTTAGTATTGTATATGAAATATAAATCTGTTGGCATTGAAATTTTAAGATTTAAATGTTAGTTACTGTTCTTACTGGATAATTGGAAGATTCAGTAAAGTTATGAAGTTTAATTAAACTGAATTGTAAGTGTTGGATACTGAAACACAAGTGATTAAAAAAAAGTACAAACTTTATTAACAATATATTGCCAAAAAACTAGCTGGAAGACAACTTGCCATGAAAGTTTGGGGAAGACTGGTAACCATTTCTTATTTCAATTTGCATTAAATACCAAACAATTTACAGTTGATCTTTTCATTGAAGTATATTGTCAAGGCTTATATTTCGACATGAGACTCTTATAGCCACACACAAAGCAAGCTCACTCTTAATCTCGAGTACATCTGGCCCACAGCCACACTTCAGCTGAAAGGAAGTGTTGTGTGATTGGAAGGTACCAACAGATTTTAAAAACAAACGAACAGTACTGGCATCCCACCATCCTGATCTAGATAGAAGACTTCGGCACCCAGTAAGAGCGATTGATTCTTCATCATGTAAGCCAGTGGCTTAATCCCTTTCACTGACTTAGAGTGCATTCTTCAGTTACAACAATGTCCACTTCTCCAGGAAGGGAAGTCTTGTATTTGCTTGTCACACCTAAATAGTTTTTGTTGCGACTAGTTGCAATCTTTAGCAGCAACCAGCTATATAAATTTTCCACCATAACATATTCTCGCAACTAATCGCACAATTTTGGATCTGGAAAAGGCATTGGCAGAGTACTATAATAAGAGATGCAATTCAATGGCATTACGAAGGCAGAAAAAGCTGGAAATGCTAACATCATAATCAAGAGGAAGAAGCAAGATGGAAGAGTGGACTGGAAAAGAACAGACTGAATATCTGAGCCAGAAAAGCATGAAAAGAAAAAGGAAAATGGCCATGTAGATGCTTTTTGTATGTGAAGTCTGTATTTTATACCAAATGTTAACAAAGGGCATCACAAAATGCTCAGGACTGCAAGACAGGAATAAGCCTCTATGCCCACAATGTATAATAGCAAATAAGGAAGAAAGGAAGTTAGAGCACCGTGTTGTGGTGCAAGAGGAAGTCTTAAGACAAGGTAGACCATAACTGTTACCCTGGCACTCACGAATGACTAAGGGCCGGGAAGATGACCCAGAACTCCAAGAAATGGTTCCGATGTTCCTCAGGTGATCACACACCCCTTTTTGCACATCTTGCCAGTGCTTAAGCTCTATGAAGTTTCCATAAATGCAGCATGCCAACAAAATGGATTATGGAGGTGAAAGGAGAATATAGAATAAACTGTGGGGAACCAGCTTCTTCAAAAAATGATCAAATGACTACTCACCAAGAGCACCTGTGATGATTTGATCATGGGCTGTGGAGGGTTCATAAAAGCCTGAAAAGCCTGAATGGTGTTCCTGGAGATGGAGTCTTGTCCTCTGGGGGAAAATTGAACTCCAAAATGGTGTCGGTGGGCTGACAGGGCAAAAGGGTCACCACAGCTCATCCACTGAGGATGCTAAGACCTGTCAATTGATTAGAGTCTGACAGAAACTCAAGATGGCTAAGGTGTATTATTACTCGGCCTCTCGTAAGAGTTTGACAGCTGGATAGATAACTGCAAATCAAAGGGTTTCTCTGGCACTGACCAGAGGAAGAAAGCGGCTGACAAAACAACTAGGGCTGAAGAGCTGACTTGGTATGCTAAACGACCAAGATAACACCAAAATTGAAGGTAGCAGCATCTCCCCCCCGACTCAAGGACCAAGTCAGGATTTATAGGATCAGAAATCCAAGAGCACAAAGGTCAGCAATGAAAACTTTATCCATCCCTCTTCATAGTAACATTTGCCAGCTGGTAAAAGCCTAACAAATATGAAGCACATTAGCTAGTCCTGGTGAAAGTACACGGTTGCTGGCACCACAGAGAAACCGCTGCCAATTGAACAAACCTGATACTTGCTCTGCAGAAGTACTTTGTATACCTATTGCAGCAGCAGCCCACTGCATTAACCAGGAGTAAAGGGGGTGTCTCTCCTCTGTGAAGACCACTGTGGCAATGGAAAGCAATGCTAAGCCAGTGGCCCTAAAGACAAAACAAAAAGATCCTCACAGACAGCCACCAAGGAATTGGTTAAAGGACGCTCAAAGGTGATGTGTCCAGATCTGAACAAACTGGGTGACAACCAAAGACCTTACGCGAGAGCTGAGATGGACTCTCATCTTGTAATGCTGCAGATCCAACAACACACTATCCCCCAGTGAAATCCCCAGAGTGCCGGGCTTACTGTGAGACCACCCAAGCACCAAAGGTCTAGGAGATCATCTTTGTGATGAACTAGTACTCATCAACAGGTGGGCTAAAGTGTTGAGATGACCAGCAGGTGAAGAGGAGCAAAGATAAGTTCGAGACAGTAGAGTATCCGTTGAGGAGACGACCAGCAGGTGAAGAGGAGCAAAGATAAGTTCGAGACAGTAGAGTATCAGTTGGGGAAACTGCTGATGAGGACACGACAGGGCTGCAATGCACCTCAGTCACACACACACAGCCAGAAATGACCCAGAGGGGTGTTGAGCAGATGCGGAAGCAAGTCATTACTGCACCTTAAGGAGTGAGTAATTGGGTGCCAGTCGGAGGTGACCACTCTCACTATGAGGACTCGGAAAACTAGCATTTCATACTACCCTTGGAAGAGGGATGGACATAAGCCACAACTAGTCAACTAGAACATCATCTAAGACAAAAAAGTATATTAGAACTCGAGGACTAATAGTCAGCCAGGAGGAGGGCATGACTGCAGGTGGTCACAATTGACTGAGGAGACCACAGTGTACTGAGCCAAAAAGGCAGTTGCAAAACCAGAATAAAAAACCATATATTTTCTGCCTGCAGTTGAATACCAGGAGTTCCCTTTCATTCTTCAGCCACAATTGACAACTGTACTCTGCAAGTAAACATTCTGTGAGTGTTGAGGAATAATCTTAGATCTATATTCATATGGAACACTTACTTGAATCATCACTGATTTTGCATCCAGAATTATGGATGTATTTTTTTGTTTTAATTAGAGGTGGTACCACAGTCCAGCAGAGATAAGGCATTATAGCAGTTTGTCTTACACTGTACCAATGATGCCAAAATAGATGTGCTTAGGACTAGACTACAGTTTTATTTTAGAATACTTACATTGGCTTTTGGCTGAAGGAATGAATTGGATGGTGGATGTTACCTCCCCTACACATCTTGTGCCAGGAGCTAAGCCCACTTATCAACATCGCTATGTTGTTAACAAGTGGGCTTTGTAGCTTTTGGCACAATATTTTTATGGGAGGTAACATCACCATCCAATCTATTCATTTAGCCAAAACAAATGTAAGCATTCTGGAATAGTAATCTAATCCTATTCAAGACATTTTGGCATCATTGGTACATGTTAGAAAAAACTACTCATATACCTCATCTCTAATGGACAGTGATCATACCCCTAATTAATATAGAAAAATACATACATAATTATGAATGCAAAATCAGTGATGAATTCAGTAACTCCTCTATGAATGTAGGACCTGAGATTATTTCCTCAACATCCAAAACTTTCAAGCTCCTGATGGTTTTGTTGTGTTTAAATCTTCCATTAAGCACAATGATTCCACAGATATCAACCCACTGAATAAATATAGCCTTGTAGCAGATTAAAAGGAGATGTGCTGGTGCACAAGACATGACCAGGTGTCTCCTCACTGATCAGAGGATAACTGCAGATGGAGAAATCCCAAGCACAACTGACAGGATAAAATTAGTTCCTGGCTGACGGCACCACATGTAAGGCTGAATTATAAATGAAGAGTTGATTTGCTCCACATGGCCCTCCCAAGTTCACCACTCATATCTGTAAAGGATTAGCAAGAGCGCATTAATTCAAAGCTAAGGCCACATACACTTCTAAACAACTTGGGCTTACCTAGAAGTTTGCATCCATCAAGAACTATCAGCACTGCAATAATCTTCTGGTGGTACTTATAAAGTAGGTTCAGCAAGGTCAGCTTCTCTGAATGGTCTATACCTTGACAAGGGTCAGAAATGAAACTATCCTGTTGCAAATGGAGACTGTGAGGTCAGAAGATAGTTTTTGGGTACACAGCCCTAGATGGCTCTGATGGCCTCTCTTTTGCTTGGTAAATAAGCAATCTTACTAAAGATTCAAATGTTTTACCCTGCTTAAACACTCCTTACCTTGACATAAGAACAGTGATACGTCAAGGGAAGAATGCCAACTACAGCAGAAGCAATGTCAAGGAGAGAATTCCACCACTACTTGAAAATCAATTTAAAGTAATAGAAACTGACATTTTTTCTCCCCAGGTGTTCCAAAAGATTCTCATGTAATGGACACGAAAAACTGCAGTCACAGACTATGTCTTGAATAAAGACAGAAGCTGAAAAAAAGAGTCAAACAAAAGCCTGAAAGGCACCTCTATAGCTAACTACACTAAATCAGATACAAAGCCGACTGTTCTCGTCTGTGATTTCTTATAACTCGAGACATTACTGTCATCGGCATCTAGATAAGAATATGGAAAACTGTCCCCTTTTCTCCCTGACTAATACTTTGTGCCACATAGTCTAACCTATTACAAAAAGTCCATTTTCATAAAATTAAGAATATACAAATCAACAATATATTATACAATACCTGTATATGAATGTCAAAGGCACTTTGTCACCAAATCAATTTTCCTCTTAATAAACAAACTCTGGAAGTTTTCAGTAAGATAACTAAGCACGACCCCTTGCCCTCATTTCATATTATATAAACTATGGGGATGCCCACAGTTATCTAATTTTATTCTAATATATACTAGTTCTGGGAGATATTACCAATAACAAAGACTATTTAGATTTTACAGGTTGGTTCATCAAAAGGTAAAGGAGGATAAATTCTAGCCTCAAATCACTAAAATGGAAGCTGCGCTGTACCACGGTCACATGTGACGATCACACTGAATTCAATACTAAGCAGTACGGTACTGAAGTGTTACGAAAATTATGTATTTTATAGTGCGGTGGTGTTACAAAAAATTATGTATTTTATAAGAATAAAAGTTACTAAAATAAAAGCTAGTTTTGCTCCCCACTAAAGTATATTACAGTACTTCAACAGGTATATCAAAACTAAGACATGACAGAACTGGATTTTCAAAAGATAACCTACAACTATGATCATTCACAGTAATAACAGAGGCACAAAATCTTTGACAAAGACAAGCATCTCTTGTACGTCACACATACTTCGCAAAGCAACCATCAAAACAATTTCAGTGTTACTTATTATAAGTAATGTTTATACATATAGGCCATGTATATAATTTCAAATATATTCAAAAGCAACCATTCATGACATAAGCTTGCTGTTTTAATTAACATTGCAAAGACACTTTTGTAACTATAACAGAAAGGTTTTTAGCCGAAACTCAAGTCTGCTAATGTGGTTAATACAGCACACACGACTAACTTTTAAACAACTCGGCAATTAGCAATTCTCCACACACGACCTTATAGAATAAAATACAAGAAAGCAGCTACAGCCAAATTCACCATACTGTATACAGAAATATATCGAACTCCTTGCTGACATACGTGTACTTAACGCTCTCGCTATACTGTACTTTCTTGCACTTCCTGTACAGTAAACCCCCCGTATTCGCGTTCTCGTGATTCACGGACTCGCGCATTCGCGGGTTTCTCTGTGGAACATATCTAGCCATTATTCGTGGAAAATTCGCCCATTTGCGGTATTTTTCACTGAGAAATATTCACTAATTACTGTATTTTCATATTTTCATGAATAAATGCACTTTTTGTGATAAAACTATTAAAATACTCAGGTATATGCATTTTTACAGGGTTTTCCTGTGTTTAAACTATCAAAATGGGCAGTTCTAAGTGCTTTTAGAGGGGTTTTAAGTATTCGCGGATTTTAGCTATTTGCGGGGGGGGGGACGCATCCCCGCGAATACAGGGGGTTCACTGTATATTCATACCCATTTGTTTTAACTTGGCTATTTAATATTTTATATGAAGCCCTTAAAAGAGAGAATTCTTTATATGAAGCCCTTAAAAGAGAGAATTCTGTTATGTTTATCAATATCACCACTGCCTCAGGATTTTTTCGGGGAAGACTGGTTTATCAATATCACCACTGCCTGAGGATCACTGTCTCTTAGGGAACCTTTTTTGGAGATGACTGGAAAACTTGTCTGCATACTGTACAACAGTTCTATAATATGGTGTTACCATTATAAGACTACACAAGGTAACATGATGCTCTCAGACATTATACAGTACTACCATGTTTAAAAAGGTCTGTATTTCAATCCAGCTTTATCTTGCCTCAAACTTGGAGTGAAAGAATTGGCAAATAGAACTTGCATTTTGTGATTACGATCTCCCTGGTGATTACGTGATCTCCCTGATATGTTGTTTTGCTGCACGAAACATTACATAAAATATGAGGAGCAGACCTTGAATGATATGTCTAATTTTAAGTCACGCTGATCACTTGACCAAAAGCCTCATCCAAGTTATAGATCATCCATATATAGAAAACTACCTACATTAACACCTTAAAACCTTGGCACCATTACATAATACTAATTATAACTGAAGACTATAAGTATCATCTTAACAGCATTAATTTACATTCATGGTCAACATTACAAACAACATTCACATTATGCCAAAGTACACTGAAACTATATGCAGAGAATGATACAGCCCAATACTGTATATTGGAGGTGCCTATTTTGTTAACTATTCTTGGAAGAGAGAATATAAAATGAGATGTATTAAGATTCATCCCCAAGATCTAGGTCAAACAACCCACAAGCGTTATATCAAATCCTTCACATAGTTACAGATGCACTTAATGGTTTTTAATATATGTTTGCATTCTCAAAAGTTATAAGAAAAATTTACAATTTATCTCTCACAAATATTAAAACATGAAAAATGCCTGTTTAATAACTGCCTTCGGTCAATACAATATAATAAAAGGCAATAAAATCACCAATCCTGAGAAGGAATATAAATGACAAGTACAAAACTTTACACCTAATATTCGCCTAACCAATCAGACCAAAATCTATGCAAGAAATCCCTTCATAACAAAGCAAGTTTATACTTAAGTTTTATACATTGCTGTATACATTTGGTTATTCTGGTAGTGAAAATTGTGTGCAATGAAATAATCGGTGAATATTCCTTATGCTGTACAACGAATTTTATGTTTAAAGAACCATTCCTGCCCAAAATAAAACCTGATTCACCATCAGACCATCCTTAAAAACTTCCAACTTGATACATTTCTCAGAGATTAAACCATTATGGTTTATGGTAAGAACACTTCTGAAACAGTACTAATTTTCTGACATTACGTATGAGCCTTATAACACGTTTATTTCCTTGGAGCAATCGTTAATGATTCTACCCGTACTGCTGCTATCAAGTACATACAACACAGACACAGACTTGTGACCATATGAGAAGTACGGTTATTTTATAAAAAAAAAAAAAAAAAAAAGTCACTCCACACACTTTGTAGGATTCACGCAATGAAGGTTTCAGGAAGTTACAAATTAAACAAATTAGTACTGCTCATGCCTCTCATAAAATTGTAATCTGTGAATTTATTTAGGTCTTCCTTAAGTATCCTCAAAGCCTAACATATACCAGTTTAACAGGGTAATTGTATGAACTGAGTGAAGACTAGGCGCAAAAAAATAATTTCAAATGTCAGAGTAGTTGCTATTATGTTAGGGAAGGGGGAAATGGCAATATCATCTAAATGTTACATACTACATACTGACATGCTCTTTACAGTTAATATAGCATACAGTTAATATAGCATGTATTGAAGTTATGTTAGTGCTAAGCATTAATTAAATGATCTTGGTCAACAATTTCCACCTTCTCAAGTTTAAGAGTGCCACTGTGCACTGTAGATGGTAATCTTTACAGTGCCTTTTCAGCTTCCAGATGTGTTCCTTCTGGCCTCCTCACACCAAGCTGTCAAAACTACTTTAACTTTACCCTATTTTTCACCTCATTTAGGAACCAAACTGTAGGGCAGCCCCAGGAAACTCGAGAAATAAAATTTAAAGGACTTGCTAAACTGCTTCATAATAATTGTAATGCACAAAAGTACTGACTGTTTAACAAACTAGTAACACAGTCAATTCTGTTGATTACATTGAAACAAATTTTTATAAGAATGCAACTCTTCTCAGAGCGAGAACACTTATTTCCAACCTGATATCCTAGTGCAGTAATGTAATTGGTTCACAATATATATACAGTACAGTACAGTACATGGGTACTCTTTGCTGCATTACATTATCAGATAACATTTTAAATTTGACCCTTAAAAGCAATCAAATGACAATTATTATTCAGAAACAGGTTAACCATACAACCTAGTCATTTATTTCCTTGAGAGGCTAACATAGGAACGAAATATTGGAAAAGTTAAATAGCTAGGTGTGAAGAGACAAGAGGGAGTCGAAGGCAAAAAACCAAAGCAATACTGTACAGCCGTAGGGTACTGAATGCATAAAGAACCTAAATACTCCCTACATTACGCTGTGCAAGGTACACTAAGGGAGAAATCATGAAGCTATGATGGACTAAGGAGGTCCCAAGTTTAATAACCACTTTAACACAGCGTTCTGTGGATAATAGTTTGCAGACTAATAACAAAGTGCTGTGCTGTGAAATTATCATCATCTTAACTACAATATCAAGAATCAATTCCCTGAAAACCTTTCTGAAATGAGGCGATTTTATTCACTGCCATGGAAATTTAGTAACTTTCATGTAATGTGCTCTTTTGCCAACAGTAAATCAAATTTTCTGAATTTTTAAAGTTATTCTAAAGCTAAACACAGTGAAGTAGCCTTTGAGAAATTCAAAAGGTACAGTCAAGAAGTTCATTGGTTTCTATAGCAAGACATTCCCATCCTGCTCTCTTCAAGCCAAAGCTCTTCTGTGTCAAGTCCCAAGAAAATGAAGTGATAAGAGGATCTATTGCTACTCAAACGTGTATTAAAATTGTATGCGTGTGTATGTAATTTTGTCACTTCTGGTACCAAATACTTTGTAAACTAACTTTCATTATCATCAGGGTATCTGTTACTAACTGGAAGTTATGGTAAAAGATTTTTAATCAAATGACTCCCTATTCAAGGCAATACAATGAAATGTACTCTAAACACCATCTGTTCATATTTCACTCACATGAACAATGATGATTTCTTTATCATCCAGAACCATTTATGGGTCTTACGCTACTGTTAAAATCTTCACTGCACTAGCTTTTAATGACAGATGTTTATCTAACAATAAACCATTTTTACATACCAAGATTTGATTATGAACAGACAACTGCCAATGCTCAAACAACACTACTGAAATCTTAAATTACTTATCTTGAAAAAAAAAAATCCAGAGAAAACCTACAGTCTTAGATACATCATCAGAAAATTTGACTTTTGCCATTAACAATGAAATGCAACATGGCACAGATCAGCTGTTCCTAAAACCTACAATATGTACAAGGAAGACGAACGCAGCGGAACACAGCACGAGTAAGAAGTTATAACCAGTATAATTTCTTATTAAGACTGTTCTACAACTTATGAAAAAAAATAACTTGATTAGCCAGCACTGCAAGGGTACCACACCTCACAATTTGTGCGATTATGACTGTGGACTAAACGCACGAAAATTTTGACTTACAAGACTAAACTACAGTATACAGTATCTTGTATAAACACTTATTCTCAACTATATACTGTATACTGCTTTTTTGACAGGACAATGCTTTCAGCCAGAACCATTCATGTGTCTTGCTTTACAGCTCAAACTTTCGCTACACAATTTTCTGCAAATATAAATTTTCCTAATCTCTGGGTATTCATTCAATATAAGACAGCATCTGTGTACAGCACTACATCATGGCATGCCACAAGTCTATACCCCATTGTATCTATAAAGATGGTATTGTCATAGCGTAACTCTCATATTACTATCACAAGAAATTAAAATATATCGGGATTCCATTCAATATGACAGAATGTCTGTACACAGTCACGTGTCAAAAGTCTGTACATCAGAGTAATTACTAAGATGGTCTTACCTTACTATAGAGTTATATAAAATTAATCATATTACTATCACAAAAACTAGCAACAAACACTTCAAACATGGCGGCTCGGCCTCAACAATAAATATAAGGCACACAAAAGGCACATTGTCTACAAGCTGGTTTTAATTTTTCAAGCATAATTTGCTTTCCAGAAGCCTTAAAAATACTGTAATGTACATATATTGTATTTAACACCAGATCAGCATCTTCCACACTGTATCAAACCGAAAGCAACTCAATTTTTATGTCATTTTTTCAAATTTCCCAATCATTTTTTCTAGAGATCATGGAAATTTTACACTATTTCGCAGATGGTTTGTTTAAAATTCATAAATGCAAACAACAGTATGAACAAGTATTTGTTTCATTTTTATAATAATGATATTAGGCTTAGCTTAAGGTAGCTAAGAAACTGTTGGATCATTAATGGCATTAGTAAAAAGTAGTGTACAGTAATAGTTTAAATTTTATATACAAATTTTCTTAGCCTGACTTATTCATAACAACAGACAAAAAAAAAATATAAATTTCTTCTTAAAATATAAAATATAAAATACCAACCTCACGTTTCCTTTAGCTTCGTGTAAATATTCGAATTCAGCATTTCCTTTCCTGACAGTTTAAAACTTTGTCACTGTGTCCTCCAGGCGACAGAAGGATGAAACCTCCACGATCTCAATAGGAAACAAAGTCAAAAGTATATTGAAGGACAAGGCTACTTAAGTTTTATAGAAAATGATTACTTATGCATTAATTAAAGCGAAATACAATTGAACAAACTCCTAAAACACTAGTCCTCAATTTTTAATGCTAGGAGCTGAAAGAATTATACCAAAATTACATGAAAAAATACAACAGACAGAACCAATGAGGAAACATCCTTGCCAAGCTTCACAGACTTATGTTACGACCACTGGAGAAGCTGAATCCACAGTGGTCAAACTAACAAAATGTACAGGTTAACTTTTATAAACCATATTAACAATCTGAATTAACCAACACAATTCAAACCCTTGCAAACAAGCTATGAACTACACTACTGTACTCTCAATGCATTCATCACCACTTTCTTTAAACGGTAGGATGCTCAGAAAAAAGTAATTTGATTTCATACAGTTACAACCAAGGAACATACATCATAAGGAGATACAGTACACAACAAAAAAGCAAAAATACTACAGTTCTGTAGTTGATGGAGGTTCAATGGAAATGATGACAAAATCACACTAGGGTAACTGAAACTTGGTTCTTTAAACATACTCCGAGAAGAAAAAAAAGTTTTGAAACTCAATAAAATAATTAATTTACAATAATAGCTACAAAAAGAGTATATACAGGTACCTGGATAAAGCACTTTTGGAAAGCTATACAATCAAAGATTGCCTAGGACAAAGGAAAACAGTCATATGAGACAAAATTAAACGGTCATGCCTAGGTATAAATTTGTATAGTATACATAAAAAACTTTAGGTACATACAATACAAACACTGCAAATAAATACAATATACTAAAACAAAATACCAGGAACCAAACTGATAAAATGGAACACAGGAATATTGTACAGAACATTCAATATTTTTCAATATTAAAAGAAGATTACTGGAAATGAAAGTTTGGCAGAGATTGCAATGTCTTCTTGAGAAACAACTACTGAATAAAACTTGGAGCTTAAAGCTTTTTCATTTGAATAAAAACCACCATTCATTAGATTTCTGAACATCTGAAAATCTCAATCAACATCACTTCATAAAATTAGACTTACTAATTATTGCACTTCAACAAGCCAAAGGATCGGCACTCTCGACAAAGGATCAGTTACGTGATTTCACCATGTCGCTATCATGCCATCACAATCCAATGGATCATCAGGATCTAGTTCGACTTCCACTTGGATCTCCTCAGGGTAAACAACTCCAAACTCATTTCTCTCATCTTCTTGTTCTGGTTCCACAATGCTGCTGTCAATTCCCAGTATAGCGTCGCCTTCGTCATCAACGTCATCATTCAGACTAACGTAATCGTCACCTTTGGGTACTAATGACGGCAATGAGATCGCTATCATGTCTGTTTCCAGTTTTCTCTTTCGTGTTCCCGGAGATGTTCTCGCAGGTCAATGCGAGACTTGAAATCTTCCCTGTGGCAAATCCCACATAGCAACGTGTTAGTGTGATACTTTTTGATGTGGGATCTCAGTGACGCCGGTTCAATGAAAGTCTTCTTGCACAGTTCGCAAGTGTGTGGTCGGTCGTCCGTGTGCTTTTTGCAATGTAACTGAAGAGATTCCAGATCATTAAATGACTTCCCACAGTTTATACACCGGAAAGGTTTTTCTCCTGTGTGTGTTCGCTCATGTCTAATCAAACCAACTACCTGTGTAAACCCACGCCCACAAACCCCACATGCATAAGGCTTTACTCCTGAGTGAATGCGCTCATGAGCTTGTAGACCCGACTTGAAACGAAACATTCGACCACAATCTTTGCACTTATAAGGCTTCTCTCCTGTATGCACTTTCAAGTGTTGCTTTAAATGCGTGTTACGAGAAAACGCTTTCCCGCAGACTTTGCACTGAACAGGACGTTCACCGGTATGAATCCGCATGTGAGATCTTAAATTAGTCTTTTGGTTAAACGAAGCATTGCACATCCCACACGTGAAAGGCTTCTCTCCCGTATGAATGCGCATGTGCCGAATGATATCAATCCGCTGGCGATATCGCTTGCCACAAACATCGCAAGGATACGGACGTTCCCCGGTGTGGATTCTAATGTGCGATATGATGTGGTCCTTGGTTCTATAAAACTTACTACAATAAGGACACTTGTACGTGTTTAAGGGGTATATAGGAATATCACAAACATCTTTGCCAAACGTTTCCGACTCGATTTTGATTCGCATGTAACGCTGATCTCCTTGAAAAAACTCATTAATTATGACTGGGTTAACAGCCTTCTCCCTATGTTTAATTAATTCCGACACTTTTCCAGGATTTGCACTGTAACTCACGTAGCCTGCGACATTCACATTAGTTGGTCCCAGCACGTTCTCGGACACCAGTCCCTCCTTGCCTATGGGTATTGACTTGGGCTGGAGTTTCAATGCTGCTGCTGCTTGCTTCACCTTTTCAGGGACATTGCAGCTGATGAATTCTTTGATGTCAGCATTTCTGGGTATCAATTTAACTTTATAAGGTTCCGAAGACTTTTCTTGTTTACGAAATGAGTGGAAGGCATTACATAACCTTTTTTGATTATCTTTTGTATTATCATTATGATTCAGTCCTATAACTTCAGCTTCCTTGGGAGAAATATAAACGAGCTTTCCCGCTGGTGTACGTATGAAGAAATGTGGTGCCGGGCTAACTTCCATGTCTTGAGTTAAGTCTTGGGTTGCAACGTTCAGGGCGTCGCGCAGTTGTTCATCATTTGCCAACAATGCATCTGTTTAAGAAAGGTTGCATCACTATACAGTACCTATGAATACTTGGAAACATATTGCACATGGCTCATTACAAGTTCCCTCTAAGTGCCACATAACTAAATCAGCAGTATCTAATTGGCAAAATCTATAATAATCTTCATCCCATAGATACAAACCTTTTATTTGACCTGTCTTTACACCTGACAAGTGCAATTAACCAAGTGCTGATTATCTGTTCAAGAGACATAGTGAGTCATGCTGGAGGATACCTTCTCCTACCAAGGAGCTGAGAGAAGGACACTCTCAGTGTTATAGAAAGTTTGTTTCAAAAGAATAATCCATACCATCTCAAATCTTGCATAGCCATCACGCCAAACCATTTATTGTAATTGTGCCAAACAACTACTGTATTTACAAGGGCGGTGACTGAATCTACCTTTACAGCTGTGTTTTTTTATTTGAATACTGCCAAATTAAGAGTACGAACCCGTGAGTGAACTGCAATTGTAGGGCTACTTGAAATATTTATAAAATATCATTATACAGTTTCCTAGACCAGGATTCAAATCTGAACTCTTATAGATCTAACCTAGAAGATTATATCTCATTTCATAAATTAAAATTTAGGCATTTAATGAATATACTCATACTGAAGACCATGACAAATAATTTCCTGAAGGGATTTGTTTCTAGACCTGACACTTGGTTTGACCATTGCAAAACATTCATATTAGCCCATATTTGTGACCCTTCTGAATCTTGGACAATCCATTCCTGATTTAAAGACTACGATCCTTTCCTGGGTGACAGCCACACTGCTCATACACCTCTTGGGTGCTTGATTCAGGTAAAGATCCTCACTTCTTGTAGCTAGCTTGTTGAACACAAGCTCTGTATTCCTAGACTTAGCACTTTAATTATTTCAACTTGCTCCACTTTAAGAAATAGTGAATCACACAGAAATCCTAGAATTTTCTAGTGCAGACTTCGTCTTTGGGTAATGGGTTTTCCCATCTTATTTGGCTATACTGTATTCCCACACTGCCAATGTTTTATCAGTGTGATGTTTTCCAATTGTTCATGTTATTGGTATCCAATTCTGGACTTTGGGAAATTAACAGTTAATTAAGAAGTGTCAATACTCATTAGCTGCTTTCTAGTTAATAATGCCTGATTCTTTGTTACTAATGAGTATTATCATTTTTATTCATTAAATGATATGATCAAGAGTATGTTTTGGTTTGGTTGATAGTGGTGATATAAACTAGTGTCAACATGCAACTGGTCTCTTCATTAGAAGGAGCCTCATCCATTACGCAAACACATGTAATAGTGGATACTATAATACTGGCATGCTCTTCACCAGAGTTCCGCAAAAGTGATGGCACTGTTAGGCGAAAGGGAAGGACTCCTACCAGTAGGGGAGCTATCTTGCTTGTTTTATGTCAGTAAGTTGTTTAAATCTGTGATTCCCGTGAGGAAAAAGGCATTTGTTGCGTACAGTAATGGTTTGTACTTTTGTATGAACATAGGAGTCTTCAGTATGAGATTACCTTATTTAATGTTAAAACACTTCAGATGTTACTGCTTTGCAATTTTTAAACACAAGATTATTTCTGCATTTCATCTTTGGAATTTACTGTCCATGAATGCCGCATGGATTTGCAAAAGTTATGGAATCATAAACAATAATAAGTAATTCACTCTTACCCTGATCTTCAGAAGGTTCCTCTTTAACTTTACCCTCCAACAGAGGCATGGGTACATCTACCTCTATTTTCACCTTCGTCTCTGTTTCTTCTTTGGGTTCTTCTTTCACCTGGATATTCAAGTATGCTGGAGGTTTTGCCAGTCCTCCTGGCTTCACTGTGTTTCCTTCCTTAGCTGTTGAGACTTCTGATCCACTCATGGTTGAGTTTTCTTTCTGTTTTTCCTTTGGCAAACCTTTCTCAATAAGGCCATGCAGTTGCACCCTGACCACCTTTTTACTTGGGTCTTGGACTCCCTCGAGGGATACCTTGGTAGGAGTCTTGCTATTCTCTGAGGGAACTGGGGAATCTAATTTGACTGGAATGGGCTTTCCAACCACTTTGAATCTTGAATAACCACTATTAATGTATATTCCTCCAGTAGACTTGGAAATAACTGGATTAAGAAGCAATGGTGCTGGTCTTATTAGATTTCCAAACTTAACTCCCTCATTACCAAGTTCGCCTTCATCCCCCGCACTTGTAGCAGCTTCCTGCTGCAGTGGGAGTTTCCCATCGGTGGATGTATTGCAAACTGCCACTTCGTTACCTACCTGTAACTTGAGATTCTGAACGTATGTTACTTTGGCATTTGAAGAAGTTGCTTCTACAGGGCCAGCACTTGACAGTGGTGTGAAATAAGTAAGCCCAGGATTTGCTTTTTCTGTCCTTACAATATTTGTTAGCAAAATCTTTTTCCCATCTGCAGTTTGTAGAAGGCACAAATTGGAAGGCTTATCTGGACCAGCTGTTCGACTTTTTTTACGAGCTGTATTTAGTATGAATGGAGAGATGTTAGAAAATTTATGCAGTGAACAGATATCTTTAGCCAACACAAGAGGAGGGGGAGCATCTTTACTACCAGGAACTGAAACCTTTTTCATCTTGAAAAGATTCACGTAATATGAAACGAAACAAATCTGGTGCAGTCAAACTCAAGATGAAACAAACAAAAGACATAAATTTCCCTTGATGCATCACATCTTGAAACCTGGAAAGGAAATAAAATACAAGATATTAGAAATATGTATTAAACACAAATCTTGTTTTATATTTTTACCTTTAGCACAATGCTACATCCCAAGAAGGTCTTTTAAGCTCTCTAGATCTGCATATAGCAGGTTTCATTTATGAGAAAAAGATCAGCTTGATCAAGGAAACTAAAATACATTTTTCATGAAGAGGACATAAGACAATTAACCAAAAACTTGATTGAGTGCTTGAATAATAAAAAGGAATCGTTGTTGACGTTACTGAAACTGCATCTTCAGATTAAGAAAACTTATCAACTACATGACTTAGTTGGTAAAAATTTCAATTAAAACCAGTAACTGAAAACACTGATATATCAAATACTGTACCATTTTTTGGGAAAATTTGTTTTGAATAATACTGCACAAACCACTGCCTTGGTAGAGTATATTGATATGCTGATGTTAAACAGGCTGAGAATTTATATAAGATGGAACATACAACTTCATGTAAGCAATCATGTAGGTACGAATCACCCCCCAAACCAGTGGTACATCATACTAAGACTTCATCTCGTGTCCCTTCCCAAAGGGAGTCCTACCTACAACGCACTTTGTGGAGCAAACTGTAAAAACTCTTATGTTTTTGGCACCATCCCTTTGGACCCTTTTGCATTACTTTAAGTCTTTCATGTTTCATTAGTTCCATTTTGTCTCTTCAATTCCTTAATTTTGTCTTACTGTAACTGTCACCCATCACTTAGAAACAAATTGTTTGGGTCAACTCCATGATAATCTAAGACTGTGACTAACAGTCGAGTAAAACTATCCTACAGTATAATTCTGACAGATGCTACATAACAGGATTCCTGGTGACCACTATTTGTTCTACATTCCCAAATTCTGGGAATGCATAATGGTTAATACTCCGTACCTATATTCCAAGTGTCTAGTATCGTGCTTATACTCCTGAAGTCTGGGTACATAAAATATAACCAGTTATAGGCTAAGTGCTATAAATAGCACTTAGCATTTTAACATAAAATTTTAAATTTGCATTTTAACATAGAATTTTAAGATTAAGTCCAGAGTACAGAGGGAAGATTGTGTTGTATAAGAGAAATCTGAACAGTTGTGTTATCAATGGGATGGAAGAGACCTCCAAGATTGTGACAGTTTGGAGATGTATGAGGAACAGCGGATTAGAAATGCAGCACAGTGTATACAGAAGTAGCAGGAAGACCCCGAAAGTCATGGAGGATGGGAACAGCCTATATGAAGGCCTAGACCTAATAGTATTTGAGGCAGAAAGACCACAGGGCAGAGAAGAATGGAGAGAACAAATTTAATCAGTCCGATGACTACTACCGTGCCCCTCTGGTTCAATTATTGCAAGCTTACGTGCAAAATGGGAGCCATGTACAAGCCCCATGGGGATGAACGTAAAAACAAACAGACAGTAAATATCGTAAAAAAAATCCAAAAACACATAAATATGAACAAAGACATGAACAGAACTGCGTTAAATACTCTAGCCAGTGACTGCTGGGAAGCACGTTGCGGCAGTAGTCTACAGTTTTACCAAGCGATAATCAAACATGGCAGCACAACGTAGCTTAAAGAAACAATAATAAAAAACCATCCCAAAACTATGTGATTAAATACAGGCTACATTTTTCTAAGGATGCATGGGAGAAAGTCTTCAGCAGCTGAAGCATAAAAACTCATTAACCTAAGCTTTACTGCTGTAAGAAACTTGGTGTAACAATACACTGAAGCCTAGTCAGTAAATAATCAGCCATGTTTAACCAGCTGAGATAAGCTAGGCCTCGGCCTAGGCTATTCCCTAGACTTGCCTAGCCTCTTCTCACGTTTATAACTTCCTCATTAGGCTACACCAAGAATTTTACTTGGCCAATATAACAATGATAAACAAATATAGCATTAAGCTTCACCTATGGGTGAGCATAAAACCTAAGCTGTATTTGGAGTGGGCCTAGTCAAGCAAACTACACCTAGCCTCGGTGAATGCATAGCCTAACCCTAGATAAGGAAAGGTTCGTCTGAGAAACAAACTTGAAAATCTTAAAACAAGGAAGTTATCAATATTACGGACCTCTCACCCTAGACTTGGCCAAACAACCTGCGCCTGCACATAGACCTTGGTCTAACGCCTACGAGTCCTACCCCAGACCGAGCTTGTTGGCGAAACAACCTTACAACTCTCGAAACAACAAAGTTACTGATAGTTTGGGCATCAAATAACATCGAGAACCTTCCGGCCATAACACGCCCTCCGGCCTGTCAAAAGGCAGGATACGCCATAAAAGGTAAAAGGATACCAGCCATAGGCCTTCTCCTCTTCGCTTTTAATTACCAGAAACGCATCTACACATCTCACAAATACTCGAAATAACTCCGTTGCCCTCGACGGAGGTTAAAACGGTTAAAACATGCACAAAGGAAGCCGAAAAGAAGCACTTACTAATAGGAAAAGGACGACTCCTCACAACAGAAAGGTTTGTTTACGTTTTTCAAGCAACAAATGAAGTTTAGGGAGCGTTCGTTAAGATGGAAATGATCCATTGGGGGCAATTTCATCTCGTTGTTAATGCGATTTTAAATTTAAAATAACTTGATTTCTTCGGTTTTTATCATCAATAGAGAAGAAACATAGCGTTTATCTAAATTTTGCTCCTGAGCTTTGTATTTAATGTCGTAGTGAACGTTACGGTGAATATGATTTATTGGGACTACATTTCATCTCGTTATCAATTCAATTTTAACTTTAAAAAGTATTTAATTGGTTTAATTCTAATCACGAATAGATACGAAACAATTGCAATTATCTAGATTTTACTCCGAGACTTTGTATTTAATGACGTAGTAAACGTTACAACAGTAGGAACATTTTTCTAGTGAGAATAATGTTCGTCTGATTCTCAATTCAACGTTAACTTTAAAAGTATCTAATGTGTGTGATTTTAATAACGAATAAATAAATATACGTTGCATTTATCTCATTTTACTCTGCGATATTGTATTTAGTGGCGTAGTGAACGTTTTCAGAAGGATGGAAAATATTTCGAGTTAGAGTTAATTTTGTCTTATTATCAATTCAGTTTGAACTTGGGAAGCATTTGATTGGTTTGATTTTAGTCATGAATAAAAAAATAACAACTATCTATATTTTACTCTACGATATTATATTTTTGACGTAGTGAACGTTACGGAAGTGAGCAAACTTTAGCATCTCACTACCAGTTCAATTTTAACTAGGAAAGCACTTAATCTGCTTGATTTTAATTATGGATAAGTGAAAAAATTGCATTTGAATATTTTTACTCTAAGACATTGTATTACTGACGTAGTGAACGTTACAGTTGTGAGCGAACTTTGCCAAGGCCACGGAAGTTTGATTCTACAGAGTTGCCAAAGCAAGGAAACATCACATCACTAGACCTAACGAATTACTTTCTCGCGAGTCAATTTTAATGATTGTCTTTCTAGATGCTTTTATATATAATTATTCCTTTTCAAATTCATATGAAAACTAATGTATTTGCATTACACACAACTTAGTATTTACATAAATCGTTGACTTCTTTCTTGAGAGTAGGACTAGTTACCGTCAAGACGCCTTTACGTAATCTGCTAAAATAAAGTTATTGTAAGATGCTTCAAATTATAGCAAACATACTGACTTCTCACTATCTCTCACTTTTGTTACTTCGGAACGGTACTAATTTACAACAGTTAAAGTGTAGTGAATATTAATAATATTGACACAGAAAGACACTAATAATTGAAGGTTTAAATTGTTGTGCAGAGGTGAACCTTAGAAGCTATGGGACATTCACATGCATGCTATATTACATTAAAGCTCTCAACATTTGTTGTTTTTCCTCTAGTTTCATTTCATAAATTTTCCAATCACGGAACAGGAATAAATAATGGGAAAATGGGTTAGGTCTATAAAAACATTCCCTAACAAAAGTCTATGCAAATGAAGGCTTTGATTTAGCACATTGTTTATAAAAATCTCTGATGAAATAACGAATTTAAAGTGAAAATAAAGTAATTTAGAGTAAATGGTATATTATTATTATTATTATTATTATTATTATTATTATTATTATTATTATTATTATTATTATTATTATATAAAGCACATGACGTACATAACGTCCTCAACGAGTGGTAAATGAGTAATGGCCACTACATTTCAGAAAGTTGTGTACGAACTGAATGCAACACTTACACACGAGAAAAACTGCTGCATTTAACTGTGATACATAAAATTCTTCACGTAAATCTAGACAGGAACCTAAGGCACTAACCTGTGATATTTGCTTAGAAAGTATTTCACGCGGACTTAGACAAGGACCTGCTGAGTTTATGTGATACAGAAATGATTCAATTTAGACTAAGGCACGAATCTACAGGACTTGCTTGTGATACAGAAAGTGCTTCATGTAGACTTACACCAGAATCCATCGCATTTACTTGTGACGAGGAAAGTGCTTCATGCTGATTTAGACAAGAGCACTTTGCACTTACTGGAGACATGGAAATTGTTTCATGTACACTTAGACAAAAATGTATTGCGTTTTCCTGTGATCTAGAAAGTGTTTAATCAGATACAGACACATTAGGTAAAACATGAAATCATCATAACCTTTGCTGTTTTTATGGTGACATATTTATGGTGACATATTGTTGAAAAAAGTTGATGGAAATTTGTGTGAATTCTGCAGAGAATATACAGCTACCTCTGAGACAAATATTTTATACGTAATAATAATAATAATAATAATAATAATAATAATAATAATAATAATAATAATAATAATAATAATAATAATAATCAATTAAATAAAAAATAAATAAAATAAAAATAAATACATACATACATACATACATGCATCCTGACTGACAAGAAAGGTGAACTCTCAGTGATACGTTTAAGCTTTGTATTGTCTCAAATATACACACACACACACACACACACATATATATATATATATATATATATATATATATATATATATTATATATATATATATATATCATTGTTGCAGAGGACTTATCAAATGAAAGAATCTCTCTCTCTTTGAACTGACATGCCAGCGGTGGTCAAGGCTTTAGGAATGATAATCGTGTAACGTGATGCACGTGATTCCTGTCCCACTTTGAATTTCGATGTTATCCTGTTCAGTATTAGCTAAATTGTCTAATGCTAATTCCTTTATAGCTAGAAAGTCGTTTACCTTATATTTCAGAAAATACAAAGCTTAAACGTGTGAATTATTAGATACATAAATCCATCACTTCTGTCAAACTGACAGTTAGGAAGTGTGTATGTAAGTATTTTAACATTTCTGTTATTGTAAAGTAAAGGAATAATATACATATAATACATACAGTATATAGATATGATATATATATATATATATATATATATATATATATATATATATATACATACTGTATACGTACATATATACATACATATATATACATATATACCTCTGTGCATATGAATATATATACACAGATATCTATATACATGTGTAAATGTAATAGCCACAATGCCCTCTTAAATTCTCAATATACTCATATATATCTATATATATATAATATATATATATATATATATATATATATATATATATATATATATATATATATATATATATATATATATATAATATATGTATGTATGTATGTATATATATATATATATATATATATATATATATATATATATATATATATATATATATATATTACATATACACACACACACACACACACACAGAATTATTGTGTTCTTCACTCTGCCTCATAACACGAAATATTTGTTCAGCCACACGCTTACAGCTTTCAGAACGAAGCACAAATGATTTGAAGGGTATAAATTCGTGCCCAGAGGACGATAAACAAGAACTTGTTAGGTCTTCATTGCGCTTTCAATCCTTATCTTGATAAGATCGAAGGAAAAAAAACTCCGATAAATGCACAGTCACGGTCTGTTGGGTGAGTACTGATAAACGTATGTAATGCTTGTTCTTCCTCCTCCTCCTCCTCCTCCCCTCCTCCTCCTCCTCCTCCTCCTCCTCCTCCTCTCTTAGAACAGTTCGTACTAAATCTGGGCTGCTATACAAATCACTGAACATTTACTTTCTTTAATTGCTTCTAATAAACACTAGGTCCAAATGCAAGACAGAATAGGTCTATCACAGAAAGGAAGAATATAGAATTTTTTTTTTTTTTATGGAACTGTTCGTAGGTAGGTAGGACTAGAAATCGCTAAAAACACGGTATGAAAGGGGTACCGGGTTCGCCACACTGCTAATGAGCTATCCGTGTATAGGCCTATAAAACGGTTAATTTTGTGGACATTTTCTGCACAAGATGTCCATGCAGGATTTGGCAGATAAAATACGAATGTAGTGTTGTTTTTATTCTCCGAAGCTATCCCTATTCATTTTTGCATCTTTTGAATTGTACGTTTCCTCTAAATCAGCTGTTACTTTGGGTATGAAGCTAGCAACTTCACCCCAAAAACCCACGCTCAGAAACTAGCAACAGACATTAGGAATCTGCTACGAGCAACAATAAGTCACAAAGAAAACTACAAAGTCAATTGAAAGACGAGACTTCAAAGTTATTCATGGCACTAGTAATCGATATTCTAATGATTTCACTCAGCAAAACCATCTGCAATGGCAATCAGAGAGAGAGAGAGAGAGAGAGAGAGAGAGAGAGAGAGAGAGAGAGAGAGAGAGAGAGAGAGAGAATCATCTCTTTGCCAGGCTATAACGTAATTTGAGCTCCCTTCTCGATTGCTAGCAAGCGTCGATCTCTCTTTTCATGTTATTGTGTTGTTTGGTTTCGTAGGTAAAGAATTTTTCGGTTTCGATGAGTTTTGAAACGTCAAAGAGTATTTTGTTATGTTTTCGCAACGGTAACATATATTAACGACCTTGTTTTTTAGCGAGCGTAACATTACCGTCAGTATTTTTCTTTTTTCTATCAATCAATAGCAATAAACTCGTGAGATCAGTGATCATTTCATAAAACTTGATGATGTTGAGATGAGGCTCGAGCAAAAGCTTGGAGCCATTTTCTATGAATGGCAACGCAAAAGGGAGTTTAAGTTGTCGAAAACGCATGTTTTTTCCAAAATAATATGTACGTTTCGTTCAAATATTACATTTAAGAAAAAGCCAGAGGGATATTTGACCGATCATAGAATTAATTCCACAAAAGAAAGTGTTCCAAGTATCGTAAAAGTAACATTTTACAAAGAAAACGTAGCCAATTCAGACCCTCCTCGGCTCGCGAGGGCAATGTACCTTGTTACGTGAGTCTGAGTTACAGCTCTCCGATTTCATTCAGTCAGTATCTCTGGGGAGAACGTCAGTTGTGTTGGGCATCTCTTTCACGCCGTAAGCGTTAAACTCTCTCATTTAGTAACAATTTACGAAAAGTCACACTTCTGCCTCTTAATTCCACGAAACTGGTTCATCTCCACTTGCGTTTAAAGCGATTAAAATGCTTATAAAGACGTCAGTCAGGAACAGCCACTTTCTTTTTACGAGAGTTATCGCTTAAATGAACACTTCGCGCGCAATGCGAGTTGTGTGAATTGAATTTTATCACCGACTTCTATTGCTCTGGCTACCTTGCCGTGACAGAGAAGAACTGGTTTGGTGTCGTATTCACTCCGAATGACGTCCATTCCTCGGTAGGGATCGCACGGTTGAAGACGACAGGTAAGAGAGTCAAGTAAAATTCAATGAATTACGGAGATTACAACTGGGAGACGTCACTCCCGGATGAAAATAATCACTTCTCATTTTTCAAAAAGATTCGACTGCTTATCTGAACAGTTATTTAAGGTAATAACAGCTATGTAACTGGTCATTTTCTAATGAATTATTTTTTCACTTGGATTCATTTGCATACATATTTTTTTAGTAATTTTTTTTTTATCTAAATTTATGTTATTTTATACATTCAATGAATGAGGCGTGAAAATGCTGGGATCAAAAGGCAATGTGTGTGAGTGTGTGTGCACGCGCGCGCGTGTGTGTGTGACATTCAGCTCCAAATGATATCGGATGTACCCTAAATTATAGAGAAATGTCAGTATTCCGGCCTTTTCAGACGCTCAGTTAATCCAATCGTGTTTCCTCACTGTGAGAAGGCTTTTGCTCCCTTCAGCGGATTTCTGAAGCGCAACTAAAACTCCATTTAAACTTTCTAGGTATTTAAATTTATATATAAATACATTTTGTGGGGTTTCTGTAATTTATTTTTCATTATGAAACTGACTTTGTGAATTCATTTCATCATCCTCATTTCAAGGATTCGGCGATTAGGTGTAACTGTACACAACAGGAAAAGGAAGTTAGTGTGTGCAATCATCTCTCTCTCTCTCTCTCTCTCTCTCTCTCTCTCTCTCTCTCTCTCTCTCTCTCTCTCTCAGAGCTCGTTATGCTTTCCATTCTGCCCGCATCATATTTTGTGTGGGTTTGGGGTAACAGCTCCTTTTGCTCTAACAGTATTTTTTTTCTTTGCTTGAGTGCATGTTTATCAGTAAATAGTAACACATGAGTCTATCTTTTACCCAAGTGTAACCGTATAACTGTATGTATATATATATATATATATATATATATATATATATATATATATATATATATATATATATATATATATATATATATATTACACTACTCAACGGGCCGCTGAGAATGATAAAGATATAAAGATGGTGGCGCTGATAGAAATCCTAGACCTATATCTCGTCTCGTGTTCCTCATTATGGCGTTTTGGCTGTCATGAGGTAATTAGGTAATGTGGCCGAACTTCACGGCAAAATTAAGACCACTGATTAGCCGGTCTCGCAGTGTGAACTGTCTTCATGGCTCGAATGCATAGGTCTGTATTTGTGACTTTGACTCTATACTTCCTTTTTTGAAAGCCAATCGAAACGAGATTGAATTCGAAAAGTTAATAGATCAAGGGACTTTCGTAACCTAGTGTGCAAAAGCCTCTAGAATGAATGTGAATCACAGAGTGCCATCATCTCCATTTTGCCGAGGTGCCCTGATGTCACACTGCCCAGTGCCAGAGATCTTTCTGAAACTGTGGTTTAGTACGCGTTGACAAACGCTATAGGTGCTGATGTGCATACGTGTACATGACAGGATGCAATAATACTAAACGGAATGTGTCCAAGTGCTTAGTTTTGGCCTTACTGATGTTGTATACATGTACAGTCTACTCTGAGTTAGCTTGTTTGTGACTTGAATAGCCAGCTAAGGCTTCTTTTGCACAGTATAAACCATCATTGCTCTAATGCCAGGTGAGGAAAGGGCCCCTGGGAAATTCTCCATTCCACTTCACCCTCCGCCTTATACTTGTCATCCACATAGGTCTAATGTAGGTCTCCCAGCTCTCCTAGTGCTCATAGGGTCCCACCTGACACTGCAATTTTATCTTCATAATCGTCTCTTAAGGCGCCATTTCTATCTCTATCCTGCCAGCTGACTTTATATTTGTTTTGTAAAGCTTTATTCTCTCATCGACAGACTTAATTACGCCTATTGTTTGATGAGTGTTTGTGTGTGTGTGTGTGTGTGTGTGTGTGTGTGTGTGTGTGTGTGTGTGTGTGTGTGTGTGTGTGTGAGAGAGAGAGAGAGATACTATGTGGTGGGTACTGAGCAGGATGTAATGTCTAGAGACTACAGGGCCGTCCCACCCCATTCCCATGGGCCAAAAGTGGCCCACTTGATTTTGAAAGCGACCCCGCTAGAGAAAAATAAGTAAAAGTCACTGTACTAGTAACTGGGCTCCGTTTTGGCCTTGTTTTAACATTCTTATTCTGTAGTTATCCCTTTTGCGTTAGGAATAAGGCGCCGAGATCACAGTTTCCCTCTCTCCTTTTTTTTTCCACCGGAATTAGAATGATCTTACAATTATAAGAGACGCGTGTAAATTGTCAGTTGTATTGCATGAACAATGTACATTTGTTTCAAGAAGAATTAATTAAAGTGAAAACCAATTATGTCAACCAAGGTGTGCAATTCGATTCCTGGATTGAATTGAATATAGGGTTTAGGCCAAGCACTGGGACCTATGAGGCCATTCAGCACTGAAACGGAAATTGGCAGTGAAAGGTTTGAAAGGTGTAACAGGAGGAAAACCTCAAAGCAGTTGCACTATGAATCAATTGTCAGGAGAGGGTTGAGGAAAGTAAGATGGAAGAAAGAGAATATGAAAGGAGGTACAGTTAAAGAAACGAGAAGGGTTGCAGCTAGGGACCGAAGGCACGCTGCAAAGAACCTTATAAGTAATGCCTGCAGTGACGGCACTAACCCCCTACCGGCTGCTCACACGATTACCCACACAATTCTGATTACGCGTCAAAAGTATTATCAATGTTTGGTTCAACTTGGCTTTGTGATTACACAGTTTTCCAAAATGATAAAGTCAAGCTATTATCAGCACTCCCGCTAAATCTATACCTTTGTTTGGATTAAGATTTTTCGCGTAGCTAAACTCATGTTTCCCTTCTTTACAATATATATTTCTTTTAATTCCCCTGAAATAAATCCTTCTCAATTTCTTATTCTAAATTCTGAGGAATATATATATATATATATATATATATATATATATATATATATATATATATATATATATATATATATATATATATATATATATATATTATATATATATATATTGTACACATACATATACACACAGGTGGCCCGCATGACTTTTGTCTTTTCAAGAATGGCCCCCAGACTAAACAACTTGGACGGCCCCGTTCTATAATGTAATTTGTTGACAGACGATTTCATCATGGAAGGGAAGTTTGACGCAGATTGTGTAAACGTGAGTGAACTGTTCAGACCAAAAAGCGGATCTCACACCTGGTCTGTTTTCGACTGGAGTAAGTGTCTGGCTGTCTCAGTGCGGAAGATGGTCACGAGAGCTGGTGAAAGAATTTGAAAGTTTGTGAGAAGAGAACGTTGGAAGTGAATATCAGAAGAAGCAAATGATATATGAGACTAAATGCAAGTCCAGGACAGAGGAGCGAATGACTGTTAGTACTAATGGTGGAAAAATACAAGTTTATGATTGGTCTAGGCATCTGGGAGTGTATGCAACATGTCAGCAGGACGAGAGGATGAGCGAATCACAGAATAGGTGAGGAAACCAAGAAAAACACGAGCTCTACAAAAAAGTTATAACGAGAAATGAGTATCTTTGCTGTCAAAAGCAGGAAACAAAGAAAGGAAGGTGTTAGGCCAACTTCCCTTCAAGGGAATGGCGAGTGCACGTTGAATGGAATATAAAGGAAAAATTTGAAAGCTTTCTCGCAAAGTGTCTAAGTACTCGCTGCCGAACTGAGACCAGGTAAAGCCCTAAGCTTTATAAGGCTTAGCTTACAAGGCCCTTGTCTAAAGTTACATCAGGTATCACAAAAGTGCGTACCAAAAAGGGCTTGAATTTCTGTCTAGTTTTTAACCTGTTAGAATATGGTTGGAACAGATGTGGGTTTGGGGGTAATATTTCTGAATCGTTATTAAATTTTTTCTGACATGTAAAACGTCAAAAGTCTGAATTAAAAACTGCAAATCGGTGAAAAATACCTCGGTTGATGGATTGCTACAGGGCAGTTTACTAAGACCTAAATAAATTATTTAGTGTAAGTCCATATTAAAATTACACATATAAACTGTTAGACAAACCATTTTAAAAACTACAATATACATCAAAAGCCACATAATTATAAAACCCCTGACATTTTGAAATTTTGCAAGGACATGAGTTATAAAAACTCGAATTCTGAAATTTTGTAAGTACACTGATTACCCTAAGAACTGTGAGTCCCCTATGCTCTAGCTTATTAGCCTAGGCCTACATGTGGCACTGTGACTACTGTATGTAAAGTAAGATGGGTACAAAGGATGAGTAATACAGATATATGACAGTGATGTAAAATAGTTAGTTCTAGTACAAAGATGGAACATTGTGTTCAGGTGGTTTTGTCACGTGGAGAGAATGGAAGAAAATTTGTCAGTACTGGTGCGAGAGTACGCGGAATATGGAAGTGAATAGTGCGGCATTCATAGGCTGATGTACTATTAATGAGTTGGCTTTGTAAATATGTGTATATATAAATATAAAATATATATATATATATATACTGTATATATATATATATATATATATATATATATATATATATATATATATATATATATATATATATAGAGAGAGAGAGAGAGAGAGAGAGAGAGAGAGAGAGAGAGAAATATAAACCCACACATATGCACATTCCACTCTCTATTTACATTGCAGGCACGCCTAGCTGAACACAGCTAATTGATGATAATGATGATTCTGATTCCAATGATGATGATAATGAGGGTATCAGCTCAATAATGATAATGGTGATAATGATGATGATGACAATAATGGTGAGGACACGGTTGACTGTGCCACGCCCAGAAATCTCTGAGGCGTATAGTGTAATAAGTCTATTCGAATCTGACCAAACAACATGACAAAAACTAAGTGATGCTTTTTGCCTATACCAGCATTGTCAATATAGAGGTGACAGCTTACCATTCGGTTGATTGGCTTTCAGAGAGTCTCTCTCTCTCTCTCTCTCTCTCTCTCTCTCTCTCTCTCTCTCTCTCTCTCTCTCTCTCTCTCGCATTCCTTCGCTTAAGCAGATTGTCGTAGGAAAAGCATTTCTGAGTCATTCGCTCTCTAGATCTCTATCTCTTTCTGCAAATGAATACAGAAAATTTTTTTATATATATATAATATATGTGTGTATGTATGTATGTATATATATATATATATATATATATATATATATATATATATATATATATATATATATATATATAGGCTATGTATAATTGTATATGGGTGTGTGTATTAACACAGAGTTCTGATCTCTCTTTCAGGCAACATGTTTACAAAATGAGAGAGAGAGAGAGAGAGAGAGAGAGAGAGAGAGAGAGAGAGAGAGAGAGAGAGAGAGAGAGAGCATAACGCAACGATCTTCAGCACCTTTTAATTCAATGTTATTAACTCAATGTTACTAACGAGAACGAATTAAGTGAGGCGTAGCGGGGACTTCTCGATCGGCGTTCTCGAACACACGAAGTTTACTCTCTCTCTCTCTCTCTCTCTCTCTCTCTCTCTCTCTCTCTCTTCTCTCAGTCGAAGTGTATGCGTTTTTGTAATGTAAGTCTAATATCGATCGAAAGAATTCTAGCTAATGTAATATAAAAAAGAAACAATTCGTGTTTGTCCTATTTTGATTTGATTCAATCTTGTTTTGAATTTTCTCCTGATTGTTTTGATGGAGTCTGTTTTATTGAAAACACTGTATACCGCATTTTCATAAGGCCACAAAAAATAATGAATAAAAAAGGAGACCTTATCATCTACGAATACTACATTCTAAGTAACGTGAAATTAGGTCACAACTGGTTTACAAAACTTTTTCCGGAGCTGTGACTTAGTCCCCTAAACTTCTGCTTTCCATTTCAGGGACCCGAAATCATCGTTTTTCTCAAATATCTTTCAAACTAATTATTTGATCGAAATGGTACTTTGACTCAGTATGCAAGACTCCTCCCGCTAATTTTCGGTAATATAGTGCATTGTCAAATGGTTTTAATTAAGGCGTTTACTCTTGACTTACGTGGTGTTGCCAAGCATCGCCAAACTATGCCTTCGAACGTCCTTTATCCCCATTCCGTCCCCCCTCCCTCTCCCTTCCCCTCCTCATCCCAACCTCAACCCACTTTCCTGGCCTCCCCATCTCCGCCCCCACTTTCCCCCACTTTCCTGTCTATGGAGGATAGCGGACGTTCGGTTGCGTAGAATAGTCCAGCTGACTCATGCGACTTTGCCTTTAAAAGTCAAGAGTAAACGCCTTAATTGAAACCATTTGACAATGCACTATATTACCAAAAATTAGCGGGAGGTGTCTTGTACACTGTGTCAAAGTACCATTTCGATCAAATAATTAGTTTGGAAGATATTTGAGAAAAACGATGACTCGCGGTCCCTGAAATGGATAGTAGTGAGCTATTATAAACCACTCTGGCTTTCCCCGACTGTGCTATCACTAATAAAGTCGGTAATTTTGAAACGGAGTCTAGTTTACAACCCCGACGGCAAGTTGAACCCAGCCGGCGAGCGGAGAATATCTTATCAGTGAATCATAAAATGTTATCGAGAGAAAGCGTTGGGTGTCCTAGAACTACTGAATAGATGCCGGTGTTACTTTCGCTCGTTATCTACGCATCACTACTCCCAGGTGCTAGTACTAAACACCGTCTGGTAAATGTGAAGTATTAGACGGCCACACGATGTACCGTTTATTAATATAAAATTTGTCAACTGCACAATATAGAAATGGGTGTATATAATACTCTGATCGCCGAGGGTCTAGTACTAAACCCGGCGTCCCACTGAGCTTCCGCCATGTTATGTTTAGTACTAGCATCGTTTATTAATGTAATTTGTCGACCACACAGCATGGAAATGGGTGTATATAATACTTTGATCCCCGAGGGGCTGGCTAGTACTAAACGCGGCGTCCCAAGGAGCTTCCGCCATGTTTAGTACTAGCACCCCGGAGTAGGCCAAAGTAGCACCATTAAGTCTTCGTATCGAATCTCTCTCAATTAGCTATTACAGCGAAGCTCGTCAAATCGAATCTGCTTTCTCGTTTCTTTAAGTTAATCTTTATTGTAGTATTCGGATGATTAAGTCTTAGTATCAGCAAGCGCTGAGACCTACTGTACGCTGAGGTCACTCAGCGCTGAAAAGGAAATTGAGAACTGAGAGTAAAAAAGGTTTTAAAAGTGTAACAGGAGGAAAACCTCTCAGATGCATCATGAAACAATTGTTAAGAGAGGGTTGAGGAAAGTAAGATGGAAGAAAGAGGATATGAACGGATGTACTGTAGAAGGAATGAAAGGGGTTGCAGCTAGGGGCCGAAGGGACGCTGCAAAGGACCTTGAGTAATGCCTACAGTGTGCCGTGTGAGGTGCACTGACGGCACTAACCCCGCCCTACAGGGCTACCCATTTAGGCAATGAAGAATTCTACTTCATGTGGCAGCACTGAACGTAAATTCTATACGAGAACTAATTTCCAAAAAGTAAAAAATGCGCCGAAGTTTCTTCGACGCAATCTAGTTTTCTGTACAGCGTATAATGCTGTATGAAACTCTCAGCCACGCCCCGGTGGTGGCCTGAGTTGTTGGCACCTATCGCGGTGCCAGACGCACGATTATGGCTAAATTTATAACCTTAAATAAAATAAAAACCACTCAGGCTAAAGGGCTGAAATTTGGTATGTTTGATGATTGGAGGGTGGATGATCAACATACCAATTTGCAGCCTTCTAGCCTCAGAAGTTTTTAAGACCTGAAGGCGGAGAGGAAAAAGTACGGACTGACAGACAAACACCCATCTCAATAGTTTCCTCTTACAGAAAATTAAAACGGGAAATACATTCCTTGGCCAAATCTAACACCGATAACCCGCTTCTTCAGTAAGCCACAATCCCAGATAAATTTCTGTAACTCGAAACTCGATAATGTGAACGTAATAACAAGGCAATGAAATCGAGTACGCCGATACTGCAAGGGCAAACAGTGCAGAAAAAACATGACGTGTTTATCTGAACTCTTCTCACCTGCCTCCGTGTGAACTTGGCAGGAAATTGCAGTGAACTTGGGTCATAAATCCTCTTTGTGTGTCACTGCACGTGTGCCGGATCTGCCGAGAAAGTAAAGAGGAAAATGTGAACGACAAAAGGAAAATATAAGTTTGATGTGGTCAATTTTTCATTGAGAATAAATAAGACAATCTTAGAGCGATAAAATGCTTCTATAATTGGCCTAAGATCTGAAATCAAGAAGTCACTTTAATATTAAGAATTATACACAAGAAATAGATGAATTTCATCAAAATTTGCATAATTGCCCTTGGGTACAACACAATAATATGTTACGAGTTTCCTTCGGTTTATCTTTGATATGGCTAATTCAGAATTTCAGTAATTCGTCCCAAAGCACAAGTCTTGGTGTCAGTACCCAAAAAGGGAGATTTTAATGAAGGTACGTTGATACCTCTTTGCCATATGAAGTTCACAGTATCAAGGCAAGAACATACCCTAATGCCCTTTAGTAAACGTGGGGTATGATAAACAAAAAAGGTGGGCAGGGTAAGGGGGGGGGGTGGTTGGCGTGTTTGGGACCCCCCAACATAATTTTTTACCCTGGGCTTGAGAGAAATCAGAAAACCACCCATACGAATTCCATGAATGTTTAAGGACGAATCGTTTCATTAATATAACCATAAAATATCTGTTTAATAACCTTTTGGCTTACCAATGACGTATGAAGACGTCATCCAGAATTGATAGGATATCCGACTCACGTTCCTAGACTCCCAGTGGGCTCCTCCGAAGGATATGTCCCTCTGTGAGGTGCAAAAATTGGAGCCAAGAATTTGGGCAGCTAGGTAGGACACAGACCAGAGATAATGAATGAAATGTAACATCAAGACAGGAATCCTGTTGGTACTAAACGGATGTCAAATGTCTTTTATACCGGATGCAGTGCGCCACACAAGCACACAGTAGGCAGTCATCCTGTGAGGGGGCTAAGTTGTTCAAAATTTGTTTTGAACCCCGAGAGAGAGAGCAGCTAATCAGACATGACACTAATAAACTTACGTATATTTTAAAAATTAAATTTCATAACTCACACGATATAAAGGACAAAAGCAAAGAAATAAATTTATTTTGTTCATAAACATATTTCAGTGAAGCCTCCACGTAGTCTAGTTTACAACAGAGAGAGAGAGAGAGAGAGAGAGAGAGAGAGAGAGAGAGAGAGAGAGAGAGAGAGGGAAGTGATGTGTTTGTGTGTGTGTGTGTGTGTGTGTGTGTTTGCATACTTTTATGTCAATATTTTGGTCTTACAGCTTATCATTATTCAAATGCACCTAAATGAAATTCAATACAAAGATAAATAAATAATGAAAACAAAGGAATTCAGACCCTCCAAATCGACCCTTTCAACCCAAGAAACCTTTCATACGCAAGAAAAAAAAAATATATATCACCGATACAAAACACGAAAGTCTTAAGCACAACCTCATAAATAACGACAAAAGCGGATCCTATCCAACATTACCAATAGACGATGTATATTACTTTGCGCCCACTCTAGACTGTAATGCAATCAAATATTAAAAGACTGGAGCACCTAATAAGTGAGGGAAAGATTTTTTTTTTTTATATTTAATGGTATTCCAGTACGGGAGAACTCATTATTTAGTGGACCAGGCAGTGAGTTACGAGGTATAATGTGTAGGGAGGTTACGTATTCGGCTCAGTATATTTTCTTATAAGTGTCATTATGACTTTTTGCTTTCCCCAGTCTCCTGCGTTCTACGTTTTGAACCACGAAGGAAAGAGGCATAAAGCAGAATTAAGAAAAAATGTAAAAGGAAATATCAAAATATTGGTAAGAAGAGCATGACAACAGTACGTTATTCATTTCAGATGCAGAAATCTATATTCTCTCTCTCTCTCTCTCTCTCTCTCTCTCTCTCTCTCTCTCTCTCTCTCTCATACATCCACCCACATTCCACGGTGACGCGACTTCCTTATCCGTGCTGCATCACACTTCATTGCAAATTCATGGAGGAACCACGTATATATCAGTTTGCCCACAGTGTGTCAAGTCTGAAATCATGTAGAAACACTTGAAGTGGAAGAAATGGTATTGATCTGAACCTCTCTCTCTCTCTCTCTCTCTCTCTCTCTCTCTCTCTCTCTCTCTCTCTCTCTCTCTCTCTCTCTCTCTCCCCTTGTGTCTGTCTTACTGTCATGCTACACACTTCACAAAAGAAAGTTGAATGTTGATAACAGGTAATATTGCTAACTAGGGGAATCATCTCTCTCTCTCTCTCTCAGCCTTCCTTTTTGTCATGCTACTTCACAAAACCACGTAGAACTTTTTTATAATACTGATGTTTAGAGAAACAGGTGATGTTGATAAATCAGCGAAATATACAACCGGATTGAAATATTTGATAATACAAACCGGCGTAGTTAAAAAAAAAACAAAAACCTGATCGCCCAGATTTTCATTGCAAATGGGCGTTTCTGGAATAAGATAAAAACTAACTTTAAAAACAAAAACTCTGGGAAACGTATCATAGCAGGAAGTGTTGTCGAACGTTCGGAAATATATTTATATATTTATTTATATATTCTGTTGGCTGGAGATCGAAAAACATTATTCTCTCAAAAAACTAACTTTAAAAACAAAAACTTTGGGAAACGTATCATAGCAGGAAGTGTTGTTGAACGTTCGGAAATATATTTATATATATTTATTTATATTCTGTTGGCTGGAAATCGAAAAACATATTCTCTTCTCTTTACTAAATACTATTTATTATCAATTTTAAATTTCGAAACAAAAACTTTGGGGAACGTATCATAACAGGAGGTGTTGTTGAACGTTCGGAAATATATTTATATATTTATTTATATTCCGTTGGCTGGAAATCGAAAAACATATTCTCTTCTCTTTACTAAATACTATTTATTATCAAATTTAAATTTCGAAAGAATTTGCTTAAGCCAACTTCCTTCTTAAGTGCACACAAGCCCTCTGGAATTACGAAAAGTAATCCCACTCGCCCTCAGGGACATGAAAGGCTTCTTGCGACACTTTCCCCACGGAACACCTGTTACAGGAACACGTGCCTGGTGCGATCGCATGTATTGACACCTGCGCAATTATACCTACAGCAGTACACCCACACAGCTTTCTCAAGCACGAAGACGGAAGCACGCATGAAAAATAAACATATTAAGTCAATCATCACCCACACACCAAAATATATCCGGTCACCATTAATTTATCAAGTGACTGTTGTTTGAAAATGCATTACATGACGGCGTATAATATACATCAGGTATATAATGATTACAACTACATCAAAAGACGGTATATAATGAATATCGTAACATTACAACCACACAGTAGATACTTCATAGGATGGTGTATAATGAATATCAAATGTATCATGATTATAACCACATAGCAGATACATCAAAGGAAGGGATATGATGAAAATTAAATATACCTTGATTATAACCACATAGAAGGTACATCAAAAGACGGTATATAATGACTATCAAATGTAACATGATTATAACCACATAGAAGACACATCAAAGGACGGGATATAATGCCTATTAAATATACCTTGATTATAACCACATAGAAGATACATCCCATGACGGGATATAATAACTATCAAATGTATCACGATTATAACTACGTACAAGATACATCACATGACGGGATATAATGAAAATTAAATATACCTTGATTATAACCACATAGAAGGTACATCAAAAGACGGTATATAATGAATATCAAATGTAACGTGATTATAACCACATAGAAGATGCATCACATGATGGTATAAAGTGGATATCAAATGTATCATGATTATAACCACATGGAGATACATCAAAAGACGGGATATAATGACTATTAAATATACCTTGATTATAACCACACAGCAGATGCATCACAAGACGGTATATAATGAACATCAAATATACCTTGATTATAACCACAAAGAAGATATATCACATGACGGTAGCATATAACGAATTTTAAATATACCTTGATTATAACCACGCAGATGAGACATAAAAAAAGATGGTATATAATGAATATAGCTCGCAGAAGATGTCAAAAGCCAAAAGTCCTTGAGTACGTAAGAACCCACGGACTATGCATTTGACAGTCCGCCTGACCAGTAGACATTCAGACCAAACCTCCAGCTTTGCTGTGACGCAAAATATAATAATAATAATAATAATAATAATAATAATAATAATAATAATAATAATAATAATAATAATAATAATAATAATAATAATAATAATTAATAGGCCTCTCTGTCAAAAAGTACTTTTTCCGTATAGACTTTCCTAATTACCTTTCCAAAAAGAAAGCTAATCGCTTTCTTGAAGCCTGCAGATTATTTATTATTATTATTATTATTATTATTATTATTATTATTATTATTATTATTATTATTATTATTATTATTATTATTATTATTCATTTAACTGGGCGCAGACAGCATAGTCACTAGGTACAGATTTCCAGAAGTAAACATAAAATATGATTCTTGTAGAATTAAATAGAGGACAAATAGGATGAGAGGAAGACAAATAGGAAGAGGGGAGGACAAATAGGAAGAGAAGAGGACAAATAGGAAGAGGGGAGGACAAATAGGAAGAGGGGAGGGCAAATAGGAAGAGAGGAGGAAAAACAAGAAGAGAGGAGGAAAAATAGTAAGAGAGGAGGACAAATAGGAAGAGAGGAGGAAAAATGGGGAGAGGGAGGACAAATAGGAAGAGAGGAGGAAAAATGGGGAGAGGGAGGACAAATAGGAAGAGGGGAGGACATAATAGGAAGAGAAGAGGACAAATAGGAAGAGGGGAGGACAAATAGTAAGAGAGGAGGACAAATAGGAAGAGGGGAGGACAAATAGTAAGAGAGGAGGACAAATAGGAAGAGAGGAGGACAAATAGGAAGAGAGGAGGAAAAATGGGGAGGGGGAGGACAAATAGGAAGAGGGGAGGACAAATAGGAAGAGAAGAGGACAAATAGGAAGAGAAGAGGACAAATAGTAAGAGAGGAGGACAAATAGTAAGAGAAGAGGACAAATAGGAAGAGAAGAGGACAAATAGGAAGAGGGGAGGACAAATAGGAAGAGCGGAGGACTGAGTGAGGAAAACGACCTTAACAACAGAAGAGAAAAGACGAATTGAACAGAAGGATTATTCGAGGCGCAGGAAGGAGGGAAGGAAAAAGGGAATAATTTACAATAAAAAAAAAAAGTGGAAATGCAGCATTACCTGTGGGAAATGAATATAAGAAAGAGTTTTAACTCATTTCTTTTATACCCGAAGACACGACAGAGAGAAAATATATTCACATAATCACAGGATACGAGATTTTATCATAAATATTCATTAAGGACTTGGAGGAGGGGGTAGGGGGAGAGAATCCTGTACCATTATAACAGTCATAGACTGAACAACATTAGGTTTATTGAAAGTTGCAACAAACATTTTAATATCAAAATGTTTTTGGCTTTGCTTTACTGAGAGTTGCAACAGACATTAACATCAAAATGTTTTTTTGCTTTGCTTTACTGAGAGTTGCAACAAACGTTAATATCAAACTATTTTTCACATTAATATCAAAATGTTTTTTTGCTTTGCTTTACCGAAAGTTTCAACAAACATTAATATCAAAATGTTTTATGGCTTTGCTTTACTGAAAGTTGCAAAAAACATTAATATCAAAATGTTTTTTGCTTTGCTTTACTGAAAATTGCAACAAACATTAATATCAAACTGTTTTTTGCTTTGCTTTACTGAAAGTTGCAACAAACAATATCAATATGTTTTTGGCTTTGCTTTACTGAAAGTCGCAACAAACATTAACATCAAAATGTTTTTTGCTTTGCTTTACTGAAAGTTGCAACAAACATTAATATCAAAATGTTTTTTGCTTAATGTGCACTTTCACAAGTGTTCCCTGTATTGAAATCTGCGACAAACATTAGTATAACATTTTTTTAAAATCCCAGAAGCTCCTACCTTTTGCGAAAACGAAAATTTCTCTAAAATTTGGCGGCGGCAGTGACCTTACCAGTTGTGACGCCAGAAAACTCCGAATAATGAATAAATTTATCATAATGGTTGCATGAGTGTTTCAGCTTATACTGTTCTGGACTTAGAGTAACACGCTGTATGTTTTCGACGTGTTTGAGAGAGAGAGAGAGAATTTATTAAATCAAGCTGCATCGACTATAGTCGTCAAAAATATAATTTTGGTTGAGAAGGATTGAGAAGAGGATTTGGAGAGAGAGAGAGAGAGAGAGAGAGAGAGAGAGAGAGAGTTATCGTTTTACCCTCAGCAGTATGTATGAGCAGTAAGGTCTGGGCTCTGTAGCAGCTGTGAACTGTTCATCTGTGGGCGAAATAAACCGTCTTCGTTCAGAGTATCTAGTGAACGACTTTGTTTAAAAAATACATACATACATACACACACACACACATATATATATATATATATATATATATATATATATATATATATATATATATATATATATATATATATCTGAAAACTTCTAGAAAATGGAAGCTATGCATTCTGCGTGACTTGAAAACCACCACTAAAATTACGTTAAAATAATAAACGTAAAGATATAAGTGAACGTAGATATCAGTGTACGTATACGGCAGTAACTGCTGGTGAAGTTTCGTATGCGCGGGCGTACGTTTTCGCACGGCTGCCGTGCACACGGGAAGAGGTACCTCTGTGCCTCTTCGTTAATTTGCACGTATATCGAACGGTTGGTTTTATTCAGATTGAAAACGTCATACTGGATCATATTGTCACCAACTTTAGTATTCATGTGGAATAGAACGAGCCACCACCATCATCACCCTCATCATTATCATTATATCATTGTCATCACTACCATTACCATCGTCGTCAACAGGGTTATAAGTTTTTAGGGTGGTCCTACCATCAGCCCTCATCAGCTAGACTTCTATTTTTTTGACAGGATGGATTTGTCATATGCGTAGAATGGTTAAGTATATACTAACCATATAAAGGTACAGTTCTTTCAAAGTATGGTGTACTTTAGAAAATCACACACACACACACATATATAATTAATATATATATATATATATATATATATATATATATATATATTATATATACGCATTATAATACACACACACATATATACATACATAAATACATACAATGTGTATTTCTATGTGAAGGTTAATATTAATAATTTCCTCTCTATCTCTTTGAAATACGAATCAGAATATTTAGACGTGAGTGACTGGTTTGGAGTAAAAGTAGGTCTCAGCCCAGGGCTGTGCTACCCTTCTTGACTGCTTAATATGTCTTTTGCGAAAGGAGCATGAGAGAAGTTCAAACAAGCAATCTTTACAGGTTTTCTGTGGTATAAGAGAAGTGGTCATGAGATGGGTATAGGGACCTGGGCCATTCAGCGAAGAAGCAAATTGACAGTAAAAGGTTTGAGAAAGGTGTATCAGGAGGAAACCTCAAAAGCAGGTGCACTATGAATCAATTGTTAGGAGGCGTTGAGGAAAGCAAGATGGGAGAAACGAAAGGGTTGGCTAGGGGCCGAGGCGCTGCAAGAACAGTGGGAACGCCTACAGTGCACCGACGGCGAACCCGCCCCCACCCCCACGGGCGTTGCCGCTGCGACCAGCGCAAGTTTTCGTAACATTAAGGAGCTGAGATGAATGTTGTGAGGGCAAACGAAAGCCAGGAAAATGTGGTGATAAAATGACTGGAGAAGGAATAAAAGTATAGGATGTGAGAGAGATAGGAGAGATAATCTGCACAGGGCAGGCGGAGCAAGGAGGGTAGCTGGGTCTCAGTTCATTTTCAAGCGAATGACAGAATGTTTGAAGAGTTTTCTGAGCCAATTTCCCTTTATGGAAGTGAAGTACGGATACTGAATACAGTAAAAAAGAATGGTGAAAGTTGGTATTGAAATTGGGACTGGTATCTAAACTTCAGGCCAAAAGCCAGGCGCTGGGACTTGCAAGGTCATTCAGCGCTGGAAATTATGTCGAAACAATCGTTAGAAGAGGGTGGAAAGTAAGATGGAAGAAAGAGAATATGAAAGGAGATACAGTAAAAGGAATGAGACAAGGTGAAATTGTGATAACGTAAGAGATAGAACAAAAATAGGGTAAAAAGTTAAGCTATATATATATATATGTATGTATATACATATTTATATTTATATTTATATTTATATATATATTATATATACTAAATATATATATATATATATATATATATATATATATATATATATATATATATATATATATATATATATATGTATATATATATAATATATATATATATATAATATATAAAATATATATATATATCATATATATATATATATATATATATATATATATATATATATATATATATATATATATATATATATATATATGCTATATATATAATGCCTTCTGCCAAGTCGTGTTTTAATCGCTAATGATGCTGTGGTGGAATTCAGTATAAAAAACATCACTCTTCCATTTCTCTCTCTCTCTCTCTCTCTCTCTCTCTCTCTCTCTCTCTCTCTCTCTCTCTCTCTCTCTCTCTAACAAGGTATTCACTTCACACAGGCATGCCACCATAAAAAAAAATATGGCATGTCTTTACCACGTTATAACACTTAGCGAGTTCGATAAGCGTTATCGGCACAAACAGGAATCCGATGACTAGGGAATAAAAAAACAATCTCCCGGTCGATTGGTGGACATATTTCGGTTAATAAAAGCCCAGGACACCTTGCTGCCTCTGAAGTCACGCTTTCAGAGAGGAGTTTGTGAAATGAGTATGATAATTCCACTGGTCTGAGCGTCAGTAGGTGCTTAGTCTAAAAGAGCAGTCCTCTGAGACATAAGTGCTTAGTCTAGAAAAGAGCTGTCTGGGATAAAAGTGCTTAGTCTAAAACAGCAGTCTGGGATATAAGTGCTTAGTCTAAAAGAGCAATCTAGGATGTAAGTGTTTAGTCTAGAAGAGCAGTCTGGAATATAAATGCTTAGTCTAGAAAGCCAGTCTAGGGTAACTTATTTTTTTTTATTTATAACATTAATTGGCAGTTTAAATTGTCAATCTAATAAATCAAAAATTCCATATAAAAACGCATAATTGTAGTCACAAATCCATACGAAAACTCAAAATTGTCTGAAATGCTTCTCTAAAACTAAAGAATTTTAGCTGACTGTGTCAGACTTAAGCCTCAGGGGAACTGACATTGGTGTATACAATTTAGGCCAAAGGCCAAGCGCTGGGACCTACGAGGTCATTCAGGGTTGAAAAGGAAACTCATAATAAAAAGGTCTGAACGGTGTAACAGGAGGAAAACCTCGGAGCTGCACTATGGAACAACTGCTAGGAGAGGGTTGAGGAAAGTCAGATGGAAGAAAGAAAACAGTAAGAGAATGAAAGGGGTTGCAGTTAGCGGCCTAAGGAACTCCGCGCGAGATATACTGATAGCACTAACCTCCCCACCTCTCCTACGGAGCCTCAAGGGAATCACCATCTACGCCAAAAGGTCACAAGGTCAAATGACAATCATAGCGGAAAAATATTAAGGAAAAAACGAGTAACGAGAACCTTAGACGTAAAAATGCAAATAAATAAAATAGGTAACCTTTGACTTCCATCTTTTCTGGAGGGCTTGGTCTCCATCTATAAGTTGTAACGAGGCATTTCCTGAACGAATTATACTCCGTGATGCCTATGTACGCTCTATGTAGTACGCTCTATGGGTAATCGCATCCATACGCCATCACATATGGGTCCTGTTAACATTTAGTATAAAAATACGCAAATAACCGGATTATTTCTCCTTGGCGTAACGTTCATTTTCACCCTTTTGCTAAATTAGGTCTCTGCGTATATTATATATGTCAATGTTCTCTGTAATTGTATCTATAATCATATTTATAATCGTAATCCGCAAATAACTAATTATTAAGACTTCTGTGATATCAGTAGCTTCCTCGTGAGACCTCTGGTGACAAGAGTTACTCTTTACTGACACTTTTCAAAGTAAGTGTCGTCTCCTCCACTTTTGCCTACTTAACTTCCTAAGTGGAGACCTTTTACAATCAGATTCACTTGTCTGTTCACGAGTGGGGTTACTTCAGTAAACTTTGCAAAGTGTGGTAAACATTGTTTTCGATTGTGGTAAACATTGTTGTCAAGAGTGGTAAACATTGTTGTCAGTTGTGGTAAGCATTGTTGTCAAGTGTGGCAAACACTGTTGTCAAGTGTGGTAAACATTGTTGTCAAGAGTGGTCAACATTGTTGTTGAGTGTGGCAAAACTGTTGTCAATTGTGGTAAACACTGTTGTCAATTGTGGTAAACATTGTTGTCAAGTGTGGTAAACATTGTCAAGTGTGGCAAACATTGTTGTCAATTGTGGTAAACATTGTTGTCAAGTGTGGCAAACATTGTTGTCAAGTGTGGCAAACATTGTTGTCAATTGTGGCAAACACTGTTGTCAATTGTAGTAAACATTGTTGTCAAGTGTGGCAAACATTGTTGTCAATTGTGCTAAACATTGTTGTCAAGTGTGGCAAACATTGTTGTCAATTGTAGTAAACATTGTTGTCAAGTGTGGCAAACATCGTTGTCAATTGTGGTAAACATCGTTGTCAAGAGTGGTAAACATTGTTGTCAAGGGTGGTAACCGTTGTTGTCAATTGTGGTAAGCATTGTTGTCAACTGTGGCAAACATTGTTGTCAATTGTAGTAAACATTGTTGTCAAGTGTGGCAAACATTGTTGTCAATTGTGGTAAACATCGTTGTCAAGAGTGGTAAACATCACTGTCAAGTGTGGTAATTAACATTATTGTCAAGTATGCTAAACATAGTAAGTATGCTACTTATTACTCAGGTTCACATACTCCATAGGCTGGTTGTCATAACACTTACATTATGTGTATGCAAAAGGTGTAATTCAAATTACAATTGTGTTCAGGTGTAATTCATGGGTTGTTGTATTATTTGTGAATGGTTAATCATGTATTTGTGTTATTTTCATATTTTTCATTTTAAATATATAGTGATGGTTTCCCCTCAGTTCCTTTATCGACACTAATTAAGGTTTATCAATACATTGAAAGTGTTTTTGGCAGGGTACGAAATGGTAACATAAGAATGAGTTGCAAGTTCAGCTGCAAGAACCTATTGCATAACTATATATGTGTATATATAGATAGATAGATAGATGGACAGATCTCGAACATAAGCAAGCAAGCTACAAGGGCAAACATTCAATAACTATCAATGTTGACCTATTATTATTATTATTATTATTATTATTATTATTATTATTATTATTATTATTATTATTAATATATAGAAAATTTAAAATATATATAAAATAAAATACAACAAAAGTCATAATAATAAAAATAATTAAATACAATTATTATTATCATTAATAAATAGAAAATAGAAAATGTAAAATATATATAAAATAAAATATAACAAAAATCATAAAAATAATAAAAATAATTAAATACAATTATTATTATTATTATTATTATTATTATTATTATTATTATTATTATTATTATAAAATATAAATAATAAAAAATAATTAAAGAATACAATTATTATTATTATTATTATTATTATTATTATTATTATTATTCATAATACTGTCATAACCATTTTTTATATTAATAATTCTGACTCATCTTCTTTCAGATATGAAACAAAAACCTTCTAGTGACGTCTTCAACTTGAGAAACTGTTAAGCCCTGAAATGCCTTTTCTAAAATCGTGACTTCGATGACTGAAACCTTCAGTGAAAACCTCCTGAATTATTAGATGTAATCATTAAGATTTTCAAGACCATTTCATCTACAAAGTAAAAAAAAAAAATGGTTCAAGTGTTAGAGACTGATGTACCAAAAACGGCAATTGGATTAAAGGAAAAAAATCCTGAATTATTTAGATAAAAAAATTTGTTTCATTTGAAAAGGGAAAAAATAAAAAGTTACACAATTTGCTGTACAAAAAACGGCAATTGGAGTAAGAGAAAAATTCCTGAATTAAGATTTTTAAAAGATTTTCATTTAAAAAGGAAAAAAAAAACTTGCGCAAGTGATAGATTTTGTTGTCCAAAAAAAAAAAAAAACAGATTCGATTAAAAGAGACGTAAGCCTGAAAAATGTCTAGATGAAAAATATATATATATTTTTTGTGGGACAATTTAGCCACTAGAAGTCCCAACGCCTACACATAAAAATGTGAAAAAAACGGAATATTCCTTAAAAAAAAAAAAAACAGAGCGAAAACCACTGATATCTGAGAGAGAGATTGAAAACAACCACTGATATCTGAGAATTGCAAGACTATCAAATGAACATAGCGGCAATGTCTTGGTCAGGTATCGTACGAGTCGTGAAGATGAAAAAGGTGACAGTTGCCTTGTTGGCTTTGCTGGGCTTAATTGTCGGTGTCCTGATAGTTCATGTTGCTGGAATCGCCTATTTTTACAGGTTGGTTATCTAAAGTCTTTTAAAACTACGTCGCATCTATGAAATATGACTTAGTAAAGGATCGACTGGGACAGAGATAATTTTTTGTTTTGTTTTAATGCCTAGAATTCAATCACGTAACAGTTGAAAATGCTTTTGCAGAATTAATGAGTACGTGAATTCCTTTTGCAGAATTAATGAGTACGTGAATTTCTTTTGTAAAATTAATGAGTACGTGAATTCTTTTTGTAGAGCTAGTGAGTACGTGAATTCCTTTTGTAGGATTAATGAGTACGTGAATTCTTTTTGTAGGGCTGAGTACGCGAATTCTTTTTGTAGAGCTAATGAGTACGTGAATTCTTTTTGTAGAGCTGAGTACGTGAATTACTTTTGTAGAATTGAGTACGTGAATCACTTTCGTAGCATTAGTGAGTGCGTGAATTACTTTTGTAGAATTAGTAAGTGAATTACTTTTGTAGAATTGAGTAGGCGAATCACTTTTGTAGCATTAGTGAGTACGTGAATTACTTTTGCAGAATTAGTGAGTGAATTACTTTTGTAGAATTAATGAGTACGTGATTCTATAGAAAAATTTATATGTTACTCATCCAAAACAAAATGTTAAAGGTTACTGATTTATCATAGAAAGTTTCATTTCTGTTCTATTTAATTTTTTTATTACGTACCAATCATGAATGCTTAAAAAAAACCTTACCTAAAGTGCCAATTTCGGTCACCTCTCCCCCCCCCACCAGCGACTACCTGGTCCTCCTCCTCCCAGACCCGTCCCTACCAATCATGCAACGGCCCGAGGAAGGCAGAGCAGGCCCGAACGCCCTCCCCGCGGGAGACGCCGCCGGGAGGAGAGAGACGAAGGAAGTAAGGCCGAGTCTGGAAGCAGATCGGAGAACTCCCAGGATCCTGTGCTTGATCGTGACCTCGCCTGATTACCACGACGAGAGGGCCAGTCATGTGGCCGTGACCTGGGCACGCCACTGCACCGATTCGGTGTTCCTGACGACGAGGAGGGACGTGAGGTTGCCTCGCACTATCCTCACGCCGGGGGCGTCGTCCTATCGCCAGCTGTGGGGGAAAGTGAAACAAGGTATGTGGGTGGATTTGTGATCGAATGCTTCTTCTAACAGTACGCTACCCCGAAATATCTCTTTATATCTAATAGATATCTATATCTTTAGATGTCCATACCTGTAGGTATCTGTATCTCTAGATATCTATATCTCGAGATGTCTATATCTATAGTTACCTATATCTCGAGATACCTTTATCTACAGATACCCATATCTATAGATACCCATATCTGTAGATACCCATATCTGTAGATACCCATATCTATAGATACCTATATCTCGAAATACCCATATCTCCATCTCGTTTTGTCAGCTCACACTTCCTAAATCTTCCTGTCCTCCTCCACAAAGTTCCCAAATTATGTACCCCGATCACCAGCCTATCACGTACCATTCTCCCTACGTGACCAAACCATCTCTAGACCAATCTGGCGCATCTTTGCCCACATGATAAGCATTCTACTTTATCTTCAAGAATCCTTATCTCTCACCATTTCAGCCTTCCTCAGACATGAGGCATCTCAAAAGCAACTACCTCTTGGATTTCATAGATATACATCTATGTTAATGACAGAAGCAGCTGTGCTGAATCACACAGGGCGCAAAAACTCTTGAGAAAGCAGAGGGAGGAAGCAATGAATCAAAAGACTCTTCTACCCAAGAGCATCCTTAAAACCTGTAATTCACTTACATTTTTACCTTTTTACTCATGACTATGTTAATGACAGAAGCAGCTGTGCTGAATCACACAGGGCGCAAAAACTCTTGAGAAAGCAGAGGGAGGAAGCAATGATTCAAAAGACTCTTCTACCCAAGAGCATCCTTAAAACCTGTAATTCACTTACATTTTTACCTTTTTACTCATGACTTACCCCCCCAACCCCCTTCGTATTTCAGGTTTCGAATGGGCGTACAACCATCGCGATGACTACGACTGGTTCTTCAAGGCTGACGACGATACCTTCGCTGTGATGGAGAATCTGCAGGCAGCTGTCGCATCCTTAGACCCAGATGAACCACAAGCCACTGGGAATCACCTCTCCACTTGGGACCGGGTAATTCAATCACTTTCCATTCATTAAGTTCCGTTGATTAGTTTACCTGATGTAGGGTACTGTCAATTGCCTTAGGAAGGGTAGGGTACTGTCTATTGCCTGAGGGAGAGAAGGCACTGTAGGGTACTGTCTGTTGCCTGGGTATGAAGGGCACTTACTGTAGACATAAGGAAGACAGAAATATGGAAGTCTAGGGCACATTTATATATTTGCTTTAATGAGTTACAACTTTGCACAGAACGTCACTGCTAATTCATTTCCCCATCACTCATAACCTCTCTCTCTCTCTCTCTCTCTCTCTCTCTCTCTCTCTCTCTCAGAGCTATGAGTTCCCTCCCTTACCGACCATATACTTGGCAGCGTTCTCTCTAATTTTCCCGTCTTTCTGTATTGAGGTTTACTTTGAATGACCACAGAAGTTGATAACGACTCCCCCCCTCTCTCTCTCTCTCTCTCTTATTCTAAACCGTTATTAATTATGATAACTAGAATGTTATCAGCAATTCAATGAGAAAGTAGGTCAATACAAATCCTGTACTAGTAGAAAAATTTTATCTGGATTATCCACTCCCCCAACACGGATCACAACGCAAGTCGTTCCGTCTTATCGAAAGCCTATAAATTTCCCGTTTAAGCCTCTAATCATCCTCAGTAGTGAAGAAGGTTGTGACGTACGTTTAGAAAGTAACAGTAAAACAAAACTGAAAACGAAAATACAAGTAATTCCTTCTTGTTAAGTTCGATTCGATCGTCGCCTCTCGATTTGACACGCAAACAACATACACATTCTCTCTCTCTCTCTATCTCTCTCTCTCTCTCTCTCTCTCTCTCGCTTTCTTAAGAGTAAGTTCTCCATATGGTGATACTCTTTCGGAAATTTAACAAGCCATCTTGGCCCCTCCCAACCATACCCTTTAGTTTTCCGTACAGGAAAACTATTGAGATGGCGTTCTGTCCGTCCGCACTTTTTCTGTCCGCCTTCAGATCTTAAAAGCTATTGAGACTAGAGGGCTGCAAATTGATATGTTGATCATCCACCCTCCAATCATCAGACATACCAAATTGCAGCCCTCTAATCTCAGTAGTTTTTATTTTATCTAAGGTTAAAGTTAGCCATGATCATGCGTCTGGCAACGCTATAGGACAGGCCACTACCGGGCCGTGGCTGAAAGTTTCATGGACCACGGCACATACAGCATTGTACGCTGTACAGAAAACTCGATTATTCAGAAGAGACTTCGGCGCATTTTTTACTTGTTTCATATTGAGCATAAGCAATGAGCGAGAATGGTTTTTTTTTATTTTTCATCACAGCTAATGAACATTTTCTTATATATTTTATGATAGAGTATAGAATAGAATATAGACTTTAGGTCGAAGGCTAAGCGCTGAGGTAGTGAGAAAGTGCTGCTGCGTGCCTTGGACACCTTAAGAAGTATTCAATCCAGCCTCTGTCAGAGTCATGACGAAGAACTTTAACATTTTATATAACCACAGTCTTTGTTTTCATATTATTCCCTGTCCTCTATCCTAGACCAGTGGTTTCCAAGCTGTGGGTCATGGCCATGGGCAGTTCTGAGTGTGGGCCATGCCACGGACATCTCAAAAGTAGTATTTAACATGAAAAATCATTTACAGTAAATGCAGGCCAGTGCGGTCTTTCATAAATGGAAATGTATAACTAATAAAGCGCTCTGAAAAAAATTTCCATAAATGAAAATGTAAAACTAATAAAGATTTCTGAACATGTTTTATAATAATTCTATTATCATTACACAGTTCTGAAGGGCAGCGGGCCAAGAGTATTTAGGGATGCCAAAAATGGGCCATGGGCACAAAAAGGTTGAAAACCACTGTCCTAGACTGACCTTGTGCCCAACAAAACGTACCGTCTTTCACAGCGGCCTTCCGATAAACATTTATTCATTTATTCAGTTCTCCTTCCTTATCAATCTACATTCACCTTTCATTACCCGTCACCACAGGTGAAGTTAACATACCGTAAATACCGTTCGCTCTAATCGATAATCATTTCGCTTAATGGAACATTTTAAAGCAATTTGCATTCTACCTAACTTACAAACCTGAAGGTCTTTCCATAAAAGCTAATTGTATGTAAAGACCGAAGGTTTGTATTTGTGTAGGAACAAACATATTTTTATCCATGCAATGGAAGCTTCAGCCGAATGAAATATGGACATTACGGCAAAAAAGGGAAGTTTCTTACGTTCCCTAAATATATAAACACAACGAGCAACATATTTACTCCTTCCCGGCAGACGAAGATGAATTTGTACACCAGTTGATCGATGTATGTAAAGTGTTTACAATAACTGAAGGTGGGGTGGGGGGGATGGGGAAGAGCCTGGGGGTCGCGGGAGGGGAAGGGGTTGGCAGAGAATGATGGCGGAATTAAATAGTAATAACGCTTAAAGATACACTAGAGGATAACACTGGGTGACTCAAGACATGTACTTTCATATCAGCCTTCATCTAATATTCATCATAATAACGTCCAACGCTCTTCTAGAGCGTTGTTTTTCTTTGCGTTGTTCGTAAGTTCCTTTCATTTGAAGACGTATTTCCTTTCAAAGCTTTCTGTGAGGACATCATTTCCAAAGATTATTTACAATATATTTACAAAAGCTTACCATGCTGTCCATCAAATTCCCTATTCCATCTGCTCTTAAGTAACAAAATTAAGCAAAAAATTTTTTCACAATTTCTCTTTCCTAAGTTCTATTTCCTAAGTACAGCTCAAGACAGTGCCTGTTTTGAAGCTATTTATTCCTAATAATCAAACCACTTAGATTATATATTATTTTCACATGCTCCTCTTAAATCTTTTTGCCTCCTGAAATGACAAACAAACCCATCAACAGAACCTTCTCTTTCTCTACCAACTACTTTTGCATTGCAGTCACTCAGCACAGTCACCCTTTCTTCTCTAAGGCCAGTTAGGTACATATCCATTCACTCCTTATATGAATGGAATGGAATAAAAAATCCACGCCAGAGGCCAAGTGCTGGTACCTATGGTGAGGTGATTCAGCGCAGAAAGGGAAACAGTAAAAATTTTTAGGAGAGGGTAGAAAGTAGGATGGAAGAAAGAGAATATGATCGGTGGTACAGTAAAAAGGAATGGAACGGGTTGCAGCTAGGTACCAAAGGGACGCCGCAAAGAATCTTAGCTAATGCCTACGGTGCACTACCCCACCAAACCCTGTTAAAGTTAAGTATACCTTAGTTTTACCAGACCACTGAGCTGAGTAACAGCTCTCCTAGAGAGGGGTGGCCCGAAGGATTAGACTTATTTTACGTGGCTAGAACCATTTGGTTACTTAGCAACGGGACCAAGCTTATTGTGAATCCAACCACATTATATCGAGAAATGAATTTCTATCACCAGAAATAAATTCCTCTAATTCTTCATTAGCCGGCCGGAGACTCGAACTCGGGCCTAGCGAGTGCTAGCCCACAACTCTACCGACTCGCCCAACGAAGAACTACCAAATCCCGTAGGGGGTTAGTGCCGTCAGTGCACCTCATGTGGTGGACTGTAGGCATTACTTATAAGGTTCTTTGCTGCGTGCTTTCGGGACCTAGTTGTAACCCCTTTCGTTCCTTTTACTGTACCTCCCTTCATATTCTTTCTTCCATCTTAACCTCCACCCTCTCCTAACAATAATTGATTCATAGTGCAACTGCTTTGAGGTTTTCCTCCTGTTACACCTTCCAGACCTTTTACTGTCAATTTCCATTCCAGAGCTGAATGACCTCATAAGTCCCAGTGCTTGGCATTTGGCCTAAATTCTATATTCGATTCAATTCATCTACTTCACCAAGGGGACTCGCTCCTTATACATTCATGGCTATGTATACTCATTATCTATAATTAGTATCGTGCTACGCTTGACGGAATACCGTCGTGTTGATTCTTCCCACGCTCCCACGGACAAAAGCTACTCAATAGCTTGTCCTAAGTCTCTCAGCCCCACCAATAAATTACTATTTTGGGGGCCTTCCCAGTCCTACACAGCCCGCCCCCCCTGGGGTGCAGTCACACATTAGACACTCCTTTCTTACGTCATTCAGCTTATAAAAATAAATATAATCCTATTTCACCACATATTCATTCAGAAACTAAATCTTTATCTACCTGACTTGGTATCAACCCATATCTGCAACAAGGTTCCTTATCAAGTGGTTCCATCAGGCGCGTGACTTGCAACTAGATAAACTATATATAACTTGCAGTCAAGAGTTCCCCCCCAACCCCCCTAATTGATAAACGAGCAGAAAAGCCAACACAAAGCAACTCTGTATTGCCATTGTGCATTTGTTTCGTGCTCCTAATATTTTCCAGACCTTTCCTCTTTAACGAAATGGAGGCAAATATTGGGTCACTTGAAAAAAAAGAGTCATTAAACCGTCTTTAACCAAAGTCTGGCGCTGCTTTCAAGGAGCAGGAAAGCACACACAAAGGAGGCTGGTATTGCCATTGTGTATTCCTGTACTCCTAGCACTGTCCAGACCTTTCCCTTCAAACAGTGGCGAATAAAAAATTGGATTGTTTGAATGAAAGGACAAGCAAAAAATTGAGCCGAAGAAACACGGCGCAACCGAGTTTTTTGTACATCGTATAATTAAGGCCACCGAAAACAGATCTATCTTTTGGTGGGCTCGGTGTAATGCTGTATGAGCCGCGGCCCGTGGAACTTTAACCACGGACCGGTGGTGGCCTGTCCTATATCGTTGCCAGATGCACGATTATGGCTAACTTTAACCTTAGATAAAGTAAAAATGACTGAGGCTAGAGGGCTGCAATTTGGTATGTTGGATGACTGGAGGGTGGATGATCTACTGTACATACCAATTTGCAGCCCTCTAGCCTCAGTAGTTTTTAAGATCTGAGGCTGGACAGAAAAAGTGCGGACGGACAGACAAAGCCGGCACAAGAGTTTTCTTTTACAGACAACTGAAAATCATCACATTGTCCGTAAATAAAGTGTTGGCGATATTCGTTTTCCAATTCCAATAAATATACCTCAGTGGCCAGAACACGGTTATTAAAATAAAAAATGTATAAAGATATTTGTCATTGCAATTATACGTACAAATATTTATCATGACATTTATAACTTATATTAGGCAAGAGGGTTAAAATAAATATGTCTCCATCTGCTTGATTTCTTTAACAAAAAGGATTTACGTCACTGCACCCAAGACAAAGATGATGATGATGACAAAAAATAATGAAAGCAAAAACGACCATTATAACCATGATGATTAGAACACAGAATACCATAATGTTGCTGATAACAGTTTTAATCAATTGATAGCAATGATAGGAAGACCAGCGATGACTATCATCGCTGAATATTAATAATACTGATAATAGTGCCTTCTCTCTTCCACCTCCAGGGATCACCCCATGGGGTGGGGGCGCTGAGGTTAGTGCACTGTAGTAGGCATTACTTGAGGTTCTTTGCGACATCCCTTGGGCCAGTAGCTGCAACCCCTACCATTTCTTTTTCTGAATTTCTCTTTAAATTCTATATTCTATTCTACCCACAGGGGTCAACTTATCTCAACGGGGGAGCCGGGTACGTCCTCAGCAGAGGCGCCGTCAGGAAACTCGTGGAGGAAGGACTCAGGTCGAGGGCGTGTGACGAGAACCTGAACCTGGGCACGAACGAGGACGTCAATATGGCGGACTGCCTCACGTATTTAGGTAATTCGCTCTCTCTCTCTCTCTCTCTCTCTCTCTCTCTCTCTCTCTCTCTCTCTCTCTCTCTCTCTCTCTCTCTCTCTATGTAAAGTATGATGCAAATTGAACGTCTTCTCTTTAGACACCAAGAAGTGTACCTGAAGTTCTCTCTTTCTCTCTCTCTCTCTCTGTTGTGGTGTGATTATAAGACGAGGATGGATCAGATTGTCCAGTGAAATGCATTGTCAGTATGCTGACTTAGGCATGAATTGTATACCAGGTAGTTAATTGACTATGGTGGGTAGCAGGCAGAGAGAGAGAGAGAGAGAGAAAGAAAAGAAGAAGAAAGAGAAGAGAGAGAAGAAAACAATAAATGACATTATTTAAATAGGGTTTCGGCAGGGTAATCCTTGCCTCACCTGATTGAAATTCTCTCTCTCTCCCTGATTGAAATTCTCTCTCTCTCTCTCTCTCTCTCTCTCTCTCTCTCTCTCTCTCTCTCTCTCTCACACACACACACACACATACACACGCACACAGGAGCACATTTCAATACGGGCTTAAAGTTTGATGAAACGATAAAATACATATCTCAAAACTTTTGACTTTGAACATCGAATGAATAAATCATGAAATTTAGGCTATAAAACCAAACACTTCGGCTTCCTAAGACAGTGAAAAGGAGTAAGTGAGGCTGGTGTCCAGATCGATAGAATACAGAATTATTTAAAGGTTTATCATGGGTTTGGGAAAGTAAACTAGTGGTGGAAAGGTCAAGCAAATGTTACCTCCATTTTGCGGATAAATGTTTTACTTCCCGGACCGAGATACACCGTATAGACCGTGATTCTATATTGAGACACGTGAAGTGGTTTGTTTATATTTTCATATTTGTTCCATTTCATTCAATTAATTTTAATTAAGTCAGAATACCAGGATATATAATGGTGAATGGCGTCTTCAAGTACAAAACTATAGTCTTTTGGTATTAAGAAATGCCTTTTGCACTCACTGATTTTGCATTACTAACAATTTATCTAGTATTTTCTTTTTTTTTACCTCTTCATATACTGTCCTATCATATGAAGGCTAACAACCTTCTTCAGAGTATTGTATACACCCATTTCTATATCGTGTGGTAGACAAATTACATTAATAAACGATATCTCTGATACCCAAGGGGCTAGTACTAAAACGCGGCGTCCCATTGAGTTTCCGTCATGTTTAGTACTAGCACCTCGGAGTAGGTGACGCGTAGATACTATAATATAACAAGCCAAAGTACCACCCCTTGGAAGTCAGTTCCGCGCGTCTGGTTAACCGACTGAAACCCCCAGAATTCAAATTCTCTTTACACGCAACAGGTGTGGAGTTCCTGGACTCACGTGACCGCCTGAAACGCCAGAGGTTCAACGTCTACCCGCCCCAGCAACTGGTCGATCCCAGGAAAATCAATCGCATTGCTCACTTCTGGCTCAACAAGGTGTCCGTGTTTCCCTACAAATTCGTGAGTGATCGGAGGGCTAGCAAGCTCTCTCTCTCTCTCTCTCTCTCTCTCTCTCTCTCTTCTCTTTCTTTCTTTCAGTTAATGCGAAGGTTGGGTACTTTAACAAGCACAAACCATGCAATGTTTTTATCAATTATCTCCCGTGTGACAGTATCTAGTAACAATCTTGTTTCCTATTTTCAAAAATTTATATACATTTCTAAAGTCATCGCCAACTTACCAGTAAATTTACTTCATAAATTAAAACTGATGTTTTTATTTATCAGCCCCCGTGTTAAAGTATTCAGTAACAATCTTGTTTCCAATTTGCAAAAATTAATACTTTTTTCAATTTCTTACCCCCAGCTTGATCATCATCCTTGTCTGTTGCACACATAGCAGTTTTCTTTTTTTTTTTTGCATTACATCGTAGCCTTAGACATTAATTCTTCTTCCTTCTACAATATAGCAATCTATTCAACTCCTGAACTCTCATATTTATCTTACTGAAATTTGTTATATATCAAACAAACCAACTTCAAGCAAACCAACTTCTTGCTTGCCAAAACCAAGATATTTTCTCAGCACTAGTCTCTGTTGGTAGTGTATTGTAAATCAGTAGCTCTTTGTAACTAAAATTTATCCTGGTCTATTTGGTAAAACAGCAGCTCTCTCTAACTAAAATGTACCCTAGTCTCTGTTAGTACCAAGTAAATTAGCAACGCTTTTTAATTTAAAATGTATCACTGCCTAAGTCTAACGATCACTACGTCTCCTAACGTCGTTCAGTTAACAACTCACCATTACCTTTCCTCCTACCCCAGGGTTACTCCGAGATGAGCGACGAGGTCATCAGCTTCCACTACGTGGATGCTCCGACGATGTACCTACTCTACTACCTCCTCTACATCGTCAATCCTTACAACTCGGATCGCTTGGATACCTTCCAAAAACTCGACCGGGACACGAGCGACTATGGGACTAGGACTCTGAGGTGATGATGGGCCGTGGGGCTCTTGGAGAGACTCGCGTTTTCGGCGGAAAGGCTACTGGACTCAGTGAGCTGTCTTGGAGAGACTAATGTTTTTTTGTGAAACGGCTACTAGGCTCAGAGAGCTGTCTCGGGGAGGCTAATTTTTTTTGTGAAAAGGCTACTAGACTCAGTGAGCTGTCTTGAAGACTATTTTTTTTTTTTTTTGTGAAAAGGCTACTAGACTCAGTGAGCTATCTTGGTGAGGCTAATGTTTTTTTGCGAAAAGGCTACTGGACTCAAGTGAGCTGTCTTGGAGAGACTAAAGTTTTTTTTTTTTTTCTTGCAATGAGGCGGCAAGGTATGGAAAGGCTAGACTCAGTGAGCTGCTACTTCTCTTGGTCAGACTTTTGCTGGGCGAAGATGGGTAGTATCGGCAAGGACATGGAAACAGCCGGAAATTACAGTCTGTTATTGTGTGAGATCGTGTTAGTCAATACCTCATCAAAGGCTAATCAGAATTTACCGAAACTTGGCAGTTTTATATTTTAAAGGTTCCTTACGAGATGATTACCTTTTGGGAGGAGTTGGCGTAAGAACTGAGTAGTTCCCCTCTGTTCCAATTCGTCAAACACTTGAACTGATTTCTCCCAGGAAGGTAATCCTCTTGAAAATGTCACATGATGGAAATATAGACTAAAACTGAAGAAATTCTATTCCCCAGTTCTTGGTGTAGCCTGCTAACGCAAAAACAAACATGCACAGATACAGGTGCCAAGTTAAACCACATTCAAACTTCGCAGGACACTGCTGATGAGTACCGTGAAATCAAGAACCTAATCCTTTTGGAAGGATACTGATAACTGAGTGATAATTTTCTCCCAGGTGACAGAAACCTTCCAGGCTCGTAATGTTGCCTCTATACTGGCCAAGGATTTCATGAAATTCGTGTTAGAAGTGGTCTCTTTTATATCACCTGGCGAAGATATTCAGTTTTTGGGAGATCGGTCAGGTAAAACCCTGAAATATAAAATTATTCAGCATTTACTTATGATTTTGGGGAGGTAAAAAGTATTAATTTAAAAGTATTTTACAGGTATGTTAATAATTTTAGGAACTGCTCTTCGAAAGTGAAATACAAGCAGTATGATCTTGAAAGTATATACCCTCGCATTAGGCAGTTAAGACATCGATTATTCTTTAGCCAAGACTATGGAGAATGCATCATTGCTAGAGGTACCTGAGTAAAGTTTCTGTGATTGAGTGATTAATTTCTTTCAGGTGTTTCAGCTAATTAAGGAAACTGAAACCTTACGCTTATTCGGGGTCCCAGCGAAGGGAATAATTATGTTAAACTTTAATCTTCAGTGCAAGTTTTATTTTATTCGCAAATGCTGCGAAAAATCTATAATCAAAATTATATATTTTCGTTCTAGTACTGGAGAAATGGGAGAAGATATTTCTCCAAATGTAAAGTGTAATGATTATACGTACATACTTTATTTAAATGCTTTGGAAAAGGATTCACCGATTCCCGTCTTGCAATATAAATAAAACTGTCGTGCTTTATGACTCAGGAAATTATACAAAGAGGCCTTAGGACAGATATTAAGAGGCCTTAGGACAGATACTGAGAGGCCTTAGGACAGATACTGAGAGGCCTTAGGACAGATACTGAGAGGCCTTAGGACAGATACTGAGAGGCCTTAGGACATATACCAAGAGGCCTTAGGACAGATACTAAGAGGCCTTAGGACACATACTAAGAGGCCTTAGGACAGATACCAGAAGGCCTTTTATATATATCGAGACCTTAGGACATATACAAAGAGGCCTTAGGACAGATACCAAGAGGCCTTAGAATATATACATCGAGACCTTAGGACATATACAAAGAGGCCTTAGGATATATACAAAGAGGCCTTAGGATATATGCAAAGAGGCCTTAGGACAGATGCCAAGAAGCCTTATATATATATATCAAGAGACCTTAGGACTTATACAAAGAGGCCTTAGGACAGATACCAAGAGGCCTTAGAATATATTTATCAAGAAACCTTAGGACATACACAAAGAGGCCTTATGATATATACAAAGAGGCCTTAGGACATATACCAAGAGGCCTTAGAATATATATACCAAGAGGCCTTAGAATATATATACCAAGAGGCCTTAGAATATATATACCAAGAGGCCTTAAGACATACAACAAGAAGCCTTAAAATATGTATATCAAGAGGCCTTAGGATATTTACCAAGAGGCCTTAGGACATAAACCAAGAACAAGAATCCTTCGGAAATACACCAGGAGGCCTTAGGACTTTTATACTAGGACGACTCCCTAAATATACCATAAGACCCCACGACTGACACAAAACGACAATGACACAAACGGCACCCACTGACGCAGACAAGATATTTGCAAATCATTTTATTTTTGCGCTGTTCGTTTTCCATAGCGTGACAGAACCGAATGTTTTATTACAGAGAGGAAAGTGGCTGCTCGATTGCACGCGACAGTGTTGCAGTGTCAGATCTTGTCAAAGTGGGCAAAAGTATTGCATTCCAGGATCTAGTCTCAGTTAAAACGAGGAAGCTGGTTGGTGTCAATGAATTTTCAGTACAGGTCTGAAGATTTTTTTTTTTTTTTGTTCAAGTGACACAGAAATCGAATTTAATTTCTCATTCAGAATCGGTAATTAAAATTTTTGTAATTCACGTACAAAACTGTTTTAATAGACCCAATGCGACGTCGTGCAACTTCGTCATTAAAATGATCGTGGTAGGAGAATGCGATTAAAACACTGGCATGAGGTTTATGCTCAGAATCCCTTGAGCAAGCCAGAAATATCAATAAATGCTTAAGTAAGTAAAAGGAGTCTCTCTCTCTCTCTCTCTCTCTCTCTCTCTTACACACACACATACAACTCTCTCTCTCTCTCTCTCTCTCTCTCTCTCTCTCTCTCTCTCTCTCTCTCTCACACACACACAAACACAAATCTCTCTCTCTCTTACACACATACAACTCTTCTCTCACACACACAAATCTCCCTCTCAAACACACATACAACTCTCTCTCTCTCTCTCTCTCTCTCTCTCTCTCTCTCTCTCTCTCTCTCTCTCATACACGCACACACCCACTCTCTCACACACAATCTCTCTCTCTTACACAGGCGCGAACACTTGCTGGCTCTCTCTCTCTCTCTCTCTCTCTCTCTCTCTCTCTCTCTCTCTCTCTCTCTCTCTCTCTCTCTCTATAGCTATTTCTGCAAAATTCCCCGACGCCAAATTCACAACCCGAAGCTCAGCGTGCATTAAACTCAATCTGTACTCAATCACACATTGCCAGCAAATGTCGTGCAGGGCCATTTACATTACCATTGCGGCACTTTAAACAAAAGGGGACCGTGCACTCTGCCGAAAGAGCTTTTAAGAGACAATTTACAAACTCACATTTACGGCAGAAAATTACGATAACTTTGAGACGTCGACGGCAACACTCGATATTCACGACCCTCGGCTGATGATCAGAATTTGCAACAACGCTGGCTGTGGTGGGTTGGGGAGTGGGAGGACGGGGGAAAGGGGCGGGGTTTAAGTATGGGATGGTAACTTTCTAAGTAATAATAACCACGACACAACGGAAGCTTACACACCCACTACGTTCAATTATTACGAAGGGGAGGAAAGTTCTAAGGAGGGAAGACACAAAGAAGAATAAAATTTAGTTGTGATGGGTTGGGAAGTGGGAGTAATAGCCTTACCACAACGATAGTTTACACACCCACTACAGTCTCACTCATCGTGAAGGGGAGAAAGGATACATAAGGAAGGAAGAAAGAAATAAGTAAAGTAAAAGTTAGGTGTGATAGGTTGGTTAGTGGTAGGCGGGGTGAGGGGGGGGGGCGGTTTACAACGGGACGGTAACTTCAAAGTTAATAACCACACCACAATGATATTTACACACCCCTACAGTCTCACTTATTGTAAAGGGGAGGAAGGATATAGAAGAAAGAAAGGAATAAATAAAAGGTGATGTGATGGGTTGGGAAGTGGGAGTGGGGTGGGGAAAGGAGTATGGGATGGTAACTTCACAGACACAGCCACACCACAAGAAAAGTTAGCACCCACTGCAATCCCACCTATTTCTATATATCTACTTCCGCACTGTTCACTCATAAATATTCTCCTCTATATATATTCAGGCGTGCCATAGAATCTATCTGTATAGAGTTTTACTGTGATTTAGCTTTTAGACATTTTCACGTCCTTTATAGAAATGGGCATGAAATGAAGAATTCCTATTCTGTATACATAGGTAGTACAAAGTAGTAAATTAAAATTGTTCATTGTGAAGGTAATGATGATTGGCCTTATATATATATATATATATATATATGTATTATATATATATATATATATAATACATGTTTTTTTACCTAGCAAATTGAGTGATTCCCAGTGCATTGCGTATTTTGTTTTACAATGAGTGACAAATTTGTGTTTTGCCTTCTATACAATTTTGTATAATACCCCAATTTAATTTTTTCTTAAGGTTAGACATTTTGAATATATTGTGAAAAAATACTGCAATAAAACTCCACTTATTGTACAAAAAAATGTGGTTTTAACTCCATTAAAATGTGATGCCAAACGAAGACTCATTTGATCGTCACTGCGACTACGGAATGGAATATAGAATTTAGGCCAACTGCCAAGCACTGGGACCTACGGGGTCATACAATGCTGAAAGAGAAATAGCCTGCAAGATGGTTTGAAAAGTGCAGCAGGAGGAAAACTTAAAAGTTGCACTATGAAAAAACTGCTAGAGAGGGTGGAAAGTCAGAAGCGAATATGAACGGAGGTACAGTAAAAGGAATGAAAAACGTTGCTGCTTGGGGACGAAGCTGGAAAGAACCGGAAGTAATGCCTACAGCGCACCACGCAAAATGCACTGACCGTACTACCCTCCTACCGGAACCGTGGCTAAGGGTTTTACGCAATTAACCCCTTGTACGGAATTACAACTGTAATGGTTCTCTGCATTCTTTTAAAAAGTGCACTTACTGCATGAATACCAATTTATTCACTTTGTCTAACAATTAACTTTGATGCAGGACTGAAGACTGACATGAACATATGAGTGGCTTATAATTTGCCGAAATTATACTGTTTGAGAGTTAGCAATCAAACAGAATCCTACGTACTAGTTACATAACCCGGCCCTTTTCAACTCTCGAACTTCAAGAAGTGCTCTTGAGTCTGTACTAGTTCTTATACATCAGTACAGGAACAGTCTTCAATCGTCTTTAGAACTTCAAGATAGAATTTTTGATCTAATATTTTCTCTGGTAATGAGCTGATTTTAACTGACACCAGGTGCTCAAACTTAAAACATGTTTAGCAACTCTACGGTAATCTTAAGACTAAAAAAATAACCTGTGAAAATGTTGATCCTATCCAGAGATAAAATTTGCCAGATTATCTGGAATATAAAATTTAGGACAAAGGCCAAGCGCCGGGACCTATGAGGTCAGAAATTTAAATAATGTTGAAACAATTGTTAGGAGAGGGTGGAAAGTAAGATGAGAAGAGAGAGAGAGCAACTATGAACGGAGATACAGTAAAAGAAACGAAAGGGGGTTGAAGCTAGGGGGCCGAAGGGACGCTGCAAAGAACCTTGAGTAATGCTTACGGTGCATCGTGAGAGGTACACTGACGGTAATACCCACCTACAAGATTGCCAGATTAAGATTTTTTTCTTGAAAAACAAAACTGAAATATCAGCAGCAATTTTGATTTACAGGACCCGACATTTGTAATTTTTTTTTTTTTAACTTTTCCATCATTCAACGTCACCATAAGCGCGTTCGTAAGTTGTCCAATTTGCTTACGGAACTTATTTAAACATCTGTACCAAAGATTCAGAGAGAAAAGCTTTTAAAACCTTTTTAATAATCAAACACGAATAGCGGAATGGAATGAGAGCTTTTAACAAAATTGTATTTACGTGCATAAGTTGCCTTTTATGCTGTTCATAGCAAAAAGTCAATTAGAGTTGTTCGTAACCCCTTGTTCACATTAACCGAAAGCTAACAATCTTATGCATGGTAAGCTTTGAAGTTTTAAAAGTGAAGCCTCCAGGAATATGTATAAAAACGCTGTATAGCATACATAGGCCTACACTGTATACACAGCTTAAGCCAGAATCTCTGGACATCTGAAACACAACGAGTAAAGTTCTTATTGATAACATACCAAACTTCTAATTCCCTTTCAAAATCCAGACACGTATTATATACATTAATAAAAAATATTAGAAATCTATCAAAACCAAATCTTGTTCTTGGCATAGTTGGTTCAGTACGTCAAGATCTATTTCGATAGTCCTATAGTTGTATTGTATTCAGCTTACCCTGTCTAACAGTTTTCCAATTTCCATCTGGTACTTAAATTTCATAAAAATGGACATTTCATACCGTAATTTTATTTCACACACATCCAGGTAGCATCTTTTTAATGAATCATCAGCGTGGGCCATAGGCCTATAGTCCTGTTGACACTAACAACAGTCGAAAATTAACCTATTCATGAATAGTACACAGGCAGCAGTTATCGCCACTACGAGGTAACTTCTCAGAGAGTCTTAGGATAGCGGTTACACATAGTCACCCCTTCATAAATAGTACGTTTTCTATTATAGCCAGCCGTACAATACTGGGGAGACTTTAACAAATTAGCGTTCGTTTACCATCAGCATTTTTACCGATGGATATCGCAATCTATCATTCAATTCAAATATTGCTATCGCAATCATACAATAACTGATTATCTTACGAAGCTCTGCAAGAGTTTTGTTCAACATACTGTTAAGTACAGTGTGATTTACACTATAAAACTTTATTTATATATAACTCGCGAGACTGCCCGAGATTTCCGTTTCACAATGGCTGTTTATTCAACACGCTGATCACAAAAACCTTTAAATTTTTAAATAAATACGGATGGGTAAAGACAAAAGTAAAATGCTTGGTGCTAGTTTTATTTGGCTTCAAACGTACACATTGCAAAAACCTTGCTTCAATAAGATAAAATCATCAACCACGATTTGGTTTGAAATACCTAAAGTACCTTAACTGAGATCATACAAGCTTAGACTAGAACAAATCTAAAAGATATATATATATATATATATATATATATATATATATATATATATATATATATATATATATATATATATATATATATAAAAATTTTTAAATCGTCAATTTTCAGCTAAAATCCTCAACTACGATTTAGTTCGAAATACCTGAAACTAACTAAAAAAATTTGCAGCTTTAAAAATTAAGACTCGAGCAAATTTAAAGATAAAATCTTATTACAAATGCCTTTTTGTTTGTAACTGATCCAATCTTTAGCAGACTAACGCCAACGTATAAAATCTAATAAAAATTGTCTTTTTCTTTTGTAAATTCATCTACTCTTCCGCACACTAACTACTGAAAGAAGACTCAGCACATTATGTAGTCAGTAGGATCCTGTTCAGTTATCAGAGTGCCGTCACTGCAAGCAGACCTTCCCTCGACCTTTGCCAAGAGATTTGGGCTTCTGACTAACCAGGCGATGTCACAACCACACGCCAGAGGGTTACCTATTGAAAAATAAAACTCTAGTGAGCTATTGAACAATGTATGGTAAACCACTGGACTGTTTCTACTGAACTATCTGTTCTCGCGTTTACACAAATGGACTGTATCTATTGAACTGTTTGTGCAAGTAACAAAAGTGAAAAAAAACCCAGCCCAGTTGACTAATACACACGTGTAAGACTTTGAAAAGTTGAGTAATCATTATGTTGCAGAAACAAATCCACAGTTACATAACTCGTACAAATATATTCAAAAAGCCATATACACAGATCTCCGAGAACAGTACAGATTCTCTAAAGCTTCCTGTATCTGTATAGTTTTATTCACGAATATGTTTGTACAGTTACATGACTGTGGATTTGCTCCTCAGTTTTGAGACTCATGCTGCTATGAATAGTTTCTAATCATTAGATTTTCAAGGCAGTAATATCCGTTTATTTATTCTAGACATTCAAGTCCTAGTTAAGGTTAAGGTTAAAGTTGACTAACTAAATTCCGTAATCAAAACTGATTTTACTAACTTTCAATAGAGAGGTGGGCTCCCCTTTCCAACACCGGCCTGAAAATCTCCTCTTCGAGGAAAACGACGCTGTTTTCGTTCATGTTGAGGAAATACGACACCCCTGCAAAGATTTCAAGATAATTTTCTTTGCAGTCATTCATTAAATTCTTGAACACGTGGTCATTTTAATTAGATTTTAATTTTCAGTCACGGGAAATGGACTAGTATACATAATCTGATATAAGCTAGTTTAAGCCATTTTGATCCTTTCATGTTTAAGAACCATGTCGTCAGCAACAGGTGAAGTAAAAGGCTACATAATCTATTCTAAATTTCATGTCAGGGAATAAAGTTAAGCTTTTCCCAGTTACAAAGAGAGGTTACTAAACTGTAGATTGATACCTGTCTATTGCTCTTTGTTATCTTAACTTTCTGTACCACAGATTCAAATAAATATACGGTGTAACAACTTCAGCAATTATTTTCTCCACGCAGCCAAACTTGACACTGACGCAGTCTTTTAACAAACTACTAAAGCAATTAATTATTCCATGTAGCCAAACTTGAAAGTGCCTCAGTCTTCAACAAACTATTAAGGCAATTAATTATTCCACGCAGTCAGACTTGACACTGACGCAATCTTCAACGAACTTCTAAGGCAATTAATTATTCCACTCAGTCAGACTTGACACTGACGCAATCTTCAACGAACTACTAAGGCAATTAATTATTCCACGCAGCCAAACTTGACAGTACCTCAGTCTTCAACAAACTATTAGGGCAATTAATTAGTCCACGCAGTCAGACTTGACACTGGCGCAACCTTCAACGAACACGAGGGGCAAGCTTACCATTGATCGAATTCTTAGCAATTTTACTAATGTTATTCGACGTGAGGAAGAGGCGACCGTTTTTGGTGTGCAATTCGAAGGAGTAGGGGCGAATCTCAGTCAGCTTGTTGTCGGCCAGAGTCAAGTAAAACAGGTTCCTCAAACCAGTGAATGTTCCTGTTGAAAAGAGGCTCTTGAAACTTCTTGTGTACAGGAGAGAGAGAGAGAGAGAGAGAGAGAGAGTCAGTCATTATCAGAAGAAATTTGCCTAAAGCATACAAATAGGGGCAACTGGTGGCCTGCTCTCAGAAGACTTACTCTTGAATTCACAATCACAAGGTACTCTTAATTAATGCAATACCACAGTCTACATTAGGCTTGCCTCTTATTAGTTAAATCGACTGAGAAGACTGTAAATAAAACTAATCTGTCAAAATATAACAGCATTTATGACAATACTTTGCAGGGCCAAATATTTAGGGGGTTCCATTGCTTGAAATATGAGATATCTACTTTTGAGCATACTCAAGTAGTTCTCAAGACTACCAGCGCTTTTAACCATACCTGCACGACAAAATGATCCTAATAAAATATTGAGAATTATGTTAACTATCGATCACAATAATTATGAATTAAAAATAAGTTATCAAGTCATGGTTCCATGCCCAATATTTGTTTATTTGTGCCAAACACGAGAGGAAAGAGTTCATGATTGCGGTTAGTGCGTATGTCATTCACTTCACACGTTAATACACAACTTTTGGAATTGCATTTGATCTTGATAAAAAAAAACATACACAATCTAACAAGCCACCGTCAGGAATCAGGAATATTTTAAACAAGTATCTCCCTTACCAAAAATGCCCCCCCAAAAATACCTAAGGCAATAAATTAAATAAAAAAAAGACCACTTAATTTACACAGTCAGAAATATTTTAGGCAAAAATCTCCACAAGTATTCCCCTTACAAAAAAGTCTCGTAAAAACCCTAAGGTAACAAATTAAATTTAAAAAAAACCACTTAATTTTGCACAGCCCGAAATATTTTAGTCAAATATCTCCAGCAGCATTTTAATCAAAAACCTCCCAAAAAACAACAGCATTAATATAAAAAAATAAATAAGACCACTAAATTCATTCTTACCTGCAGGAACTTCGGCGATCTCGCAGGAATAAAGGTAAACTATCCTCAAATTCGGCATCCCGTACAACCCACCAGCAGGTATGTGCTTCAGAGGATTCTGGGCCAAATTCAACTCCTTCAAGGACGTCGAGACGATCCTCGGGAAAGAATCCAAATCATTGTTACCCAGGTAGAGCTTCGAGAGGTTCCTGTAATATCCTACCTCCCCGAAGGGGAAACTCCTCAATTTGTGACTTCTGATCTGCAATTTCCTCAGCGTCGAAGCGCTGCCGATCAGCGCTTCAGGTTGGACTACCTCGAGAGCGCCCTCGATGAAGAGGACCTCTTCGAATGTGTTCTTACCGAAGACGCCCTTCGGTAAGGTCTTCAGTTTATCGTTTTTCGTGATCTTCAGTGAATGGAAGTTCTTGGTGGGGAGCTCGTTGTTGAATATCATGCTCAACTCGTTTTCACTCGCCACGTCTGAGCAGTCCAGTCTCAAAAGCGAGGTCGAATCGACCTCGCAGGTACAAGGGAAAATTTCTTCTTCGGAAGGGCAAATTGGAGTAACGCCTGAGGCGCCTTCGACGTGCGTTAAGATGCTTGTTACCACAAGCATAAACTTTAGGCAAATCATCTTGTAGCTAAAGCTAGCCAGACACTAATATTTTAAAACACAAAAGTCCACAAAACGCCTCCCTCAAGATAGCAGAACGGTTAAATCGGTTGTCACTTCGAGTCAACCTACTCTAGACTGAGGGGTAGAAGTTCTTTCACCCGAATGCTCTTTGGAATTTGGGGCGAAAACGAAAACACCTCAGACAATGCCTTTTGTAAACACCACCTGAACAGTTGTCAAAATTACCAAAGTGGTTGACGGCTATAACGTAAAATAGGTACTGTATTTATATCGTGTCCATACGGTCTAAACTATCATGCCCTTGGACAAGAATAAACTAAATAAATCCAAAATGATAATACCTTTTTTCATCGGTAAAACATGCAAGAAAAATAGTATATAGCAAATTAACGATAAGGAGCTTTTAGAAAACTGAACCGACCTCAGCCAAGGGAAGTTTGTGAATGAGGCAAAACTTTCGAACATTCCCCAAACTTGAAATTTTCAGAGCAAGCTACAAAGGAAGCAATCTTTATTTTCCGTCGTGCCATTTGGTGGCACTCGATCAGTCAATCAAATAGCGTTTGTGCTTAAAACTGCTGCTCAGCCAACGATCTAATTTTAATAATAAGCCTACATTTTTAGTCAAAGTTTAGATGAATTTAACCGGAAGTCCATCCTAATACCCTTTGTAAATTTTTTATTAGACTCTCGGAAGAATGTAGATACCGATTTAAGCTTCTAGTGGCCCCCATAAATATCAATTATAATAGTCAGAAAGGTATCATCAGAAAGGTAGAGTGTGTTACATATTTTGAAGAGTTGAAAAAACTGAGAAGTAACTTGCTAAGCCTTTTACTTTTATTGCACACAATTTGCATAGGGAACGGAAAGGTTATCTAAAATACAATTATACAGACAGTAATGTAAATCTGAATGTAGTGACAGTAACTGCAAAAAAAAAAAAAGGAACTTTACAAGCAAACAAGTGACAGAATTATTCCCAAAAACTCGGAAACAAGGTTGCAAAAATACTAAGAACAAGTAAATAAGTGAACGTCTCCTTCCTGCGAGACAAAACAAGCCACGCCGGAAGTTGATTGTACGGAAAAAATAGTACAATAAGTAACCTAAACGCCAAAAACACTTAAGTAAACATGTTACGGCCTCCTTCTAAAGCAGCCTAAACGCCAAAACATGAAAAGCAAACAAGTTACAGTCTCATTCTCGTAACACAAACAGGGGAAAGTGAAATAAGAAAAAAAAACCAGCAAACAAAACAGCAAACAAGAAAAACCTTCCTCCTCGTATCTCCAAATATATCTCTGGGAAAACATCAAGCGCATCAACGTGATTGGTACACGACGGACGTTCCATAACCGTAGGGGGGGACTGAATGAAAGGGATAACGACCACATAAATAGAGATGGTTTATTGGGATGGGGGTGGGGGAGGGATGGGATAGGATGGGAAGGGATCGTGATTGGTGTGGTTTGTCCCATACAGTATCCACTCGGTGGTGGTGGGGAGATTATGTATACAAAAGGGAACAACAGTGGCAAGATTTGATTTACTTCGGCAGGAGAGTTTCGTTTTCCTTTTCTTTTATTTTTTTATTTTTTTGGCTACTGTGTAATGAAAGAAAAATACACATCTTTTTTTTTCTCTTCATAAATACATATACGTATAGATATACGACGTATGTATGAATGTGTGCATATATATATATATATATATATATATATATATATACAATAATATATATATATATATATATATATATATATATATATATATATATATATATATATATATATATATATATATATAAAGATAAAATCCACAGAAGAAACGGAAACACTGGCGTGCTGCAGGGCCTTTCGACACTAGTCTGTGGATTTTATCTTTATTTATATATTCATCACGTTCCATATTTTCGTGATTCAGTTATACATACATATATATATATATATATATATATATATATATATATATATATATATATATATAATACACACGAAGAAAAATAAACCAATAGAAGTTGACTTGAGAATTAATTACATTTAAGAAGAATGAATTACTAAAGTTGCTGTGAGGAAGATGGCTGCTCTAAACGCAAGAAATGCAATTTCAACAGATAACATTCAGAAAAACAACTTTTTGGTGAAAACGTCTTCACAGATTTCAAGTAAAACAACTGAGTTGAAGCAACAAAATTAATCATGATAATGCATACGTGCATACAGTATATACATATACAATTATTATTATCATTATTTAAAAGATGAACACTATTCATATGGAACAAGCCCACCAAAGGGGGCACTGACTTGAAATTCGAGCTTCCAAAGAATATTAAGGTGTTCATTAGAAAGAAGCAACAGAATGTAATGGGAAGTACACAAAGAAGAGATTACCATCAAATAAAAAAAAAAATAAATTAACAAATTAATAAATAAATACAAAAATGTAAGTAAAAAACGCAAATGGTAATAATAATAATACGAAATCCCCCTTTAGAAATAACCAGCATATTAACTTCATCACATTTCAGAGAAGCTTCTTGCAAGAAGCACCCTACACCACCACTAACAAAATTATTTGCCTAAATCTCTTCGAGGAGGCCGGAAGAATGACCACACTGACCCACACTGGCCTCGCATGCCCTTATATACTGTGGGTTCCTTATTTGGCCTTAGTCAATCAACCCATATTTTTCGTGGGGCAGACCAAACAATGTTGTGTCTGAAGGCCTTACGTGATCTAGGGCTTATTGGAGTCTCTCTCTCTCTCTCTCTCTCTCTCTCTCTCTCTCTCTCTATATATATATATATATATATATATAAAAATATTTACTTATATATGTGAGTGTGTGTGTGTGTATTTTGTATGGTTTGAGAGAGAGAGAGAGAGAGAGAGAGAGAGAGAGAGAGAGAGAGAGAGAATGTTTACGAATCCCTTAATAACCAACTGACAAGTGAAATCCACCATCAGTATTATTTGGAGACTCGGCGGATATTATCTCGAAGACTCTCTATCGGGTTATTCAGCGAAGGAGGCGTGGAATGTGATCAATCAACTCTACTGTCAACGTATAACACGGCCCAGCGCATCGTATGAGAGAGAGAGAGAGAGAGAGAGAGAGAGAGAGTCTTTATATATATATATATATATATATATATATATATATATATATATATATATATATATATATATATATATAATTAATAGTGAGATAAAACTAGTTTACAATATTTATTTGAAAAGTAATTAAAAACATTAAATAAGCTTTTATTTACAAAGTAAAGTTATTTACTAAATAAAAGTATTTATAAAATTAGGTAAACAGTTTTTCTTTTCTTTTTTATTTCACAGTACTTTTTTGGGTCATGTTCAGTCTCGTAGGTATTCAAAGTTTAATACAATACTGTGTGTCCACTCACTGTGCATTTGCAAGGTAAACAATGTTCGCAACGGTTATTACAGACTGAAATCTCGAAGCTACAATTGATAATTCGCTTAGTGTCACGGCATTTCAGCTCACGGGAGTCTTGGACTGTCCGTCTAGAGTGGTACTGAAGCTCAGTCTAGTGTGGTACTCAATTCAGTGGTACTTAACTCAGACCAGAGTGGTCCTCAGTGTCAGTCTAGAGTGGTACTCAACTCTGTAACTCAGACTAGAGTGGTACTTTACTCAGACCAGAGTGGTCCTCAGTGTCAGTCTAGAGTGGTACTCAACGCAGTCTAACTCAGTCTAGAGTGGTACTTTACTCAGACCAGAGTGGTCCTCAGTGTCAGTCTAGAGTGGTACTCAACGCAGTCTAACTCAGTCTAGAGTGGTACTCAACTCAGTCTAAAGTGGTACACAACTCAGTCTAGAGTGGCACTCAACTCAGTCTAGAGCAATACTCAACTCAGTCTAACTCGATGTAGAGTAGCACTCAAGCTCAGTTTATACTGGTTCCCGATCTCAGTCTGGAATGATACTCAGTGTCAGTCTAGAGAGGTACTCAAACTCAGTCTAGAATGATACTCAGTGTCAGACTAATGTGGTACTCAACTCAGTCTAACTCAGTGTAGAGTAGTACTCAAACTCAGCTTATACTGGTACTCAGACTCAGTCTAGAGTGGTAATCAAACCCAGTCTAGAGTGGTAATCAAACCCAGTCTAGAGTGGTACTCAACTCAGACTAGAGTGGCACTTATAATCAGTCTATATTGGTAGCAAAGCGCAGCATGATAGCTCACGAAGGCATAAGCCTGTGAGACTGGTGCAAGGCTGTTTTGCAGAAATGGCCCGAAAGAACCTAGACCTAGTTTTGTTTACACCATAACAGCGACTTCCCAATTCAAGGACGGCTGAAGCAATGGACAATCGATTCGTGAGAGCGTTCGTAAGCCAGAATCCGCCCAAAAGCAGGAACATGCACGAAAGAACACGAATCGAAGAGTACCTTAACACGACCAAAACACGACAGTTTGCTCGGGGTCTGCCGTACCAAGGTCCAAAGATTGATGTTGTCTACAGACCCAGAGCCATACGATGTAGGCCTATTTTTCACGACGAGTGACCGCGTTTTTTTTATTGCGTGCTAGGCTTAAGCTTCACGGACCCTAAATCCTCACATGTAAATCTTTCGTTTTTATCGTCTATTTGTGTCTGCATCGGACACAATAATACTGAATTGCATGTGTACATGTAATCTTTTTTTCGGTTGCATTTATGTTGCTAATATATATATATATATATATATATATATATATATATATATATATATATATATATATATACTCACACAAGAATTTATTTAAATCTAACAAGAAGCAACTCTGCCTATCACTAAGCTGCAATTGCATTCATGATTCAGCTGCATGCGGAGACGAGCCATTAACCCTCTCTCTCTCTCTCTCTCTCTCTCTCTCTCTCTCTCTCTCTCTCTCTCTCTCTCATACCGTCCGGCAGTTGCAAAAATAGCAACACCAACATCCCTTTCCGGTGCCCGAATTCTCGCCTGCATTGCAAAGCGTTCTTAAAGAAATTTTTTTTTCCGGTTGCTTGTGGGCCTTTCAACAACTTAAACATGCAATGTGGAAGCTTTCATGTTTTCTCACGTTTCCTTTGTATTTTTACTTTATTCTTATGCTTTTTCCCGTTTTCTGGAGCCAGAGGTCAGTTAATGTACTTGTCTCATTGCTACGAATGCTTGGAGAGAGAGAGAGAGAGAGAGAGAGAGAGAGAGAGAGAGAGAGAGAGAGAGAGAGAGAGAGAGAGAGAGAGATTTTTACATTATTCTTACGATTTTTTTCCTATTCCTGGACCCAGACGTCAGTTAATGTATTTGTTTCACTGCTACGGATACTTGGAGAGAGAGAGAGAGAGAGAGAGAGAGAGAGAGAGAGAGATTTATGTGAAAGAAAGTAATTACGAGGGTATTTATATAAAAAAAACAGTTATGACATAAGTTGAAATAGTTATTCAAAAGAATTATGAACCACAATGGACAAATAAAGTGATTTTTAGGGTTTTTTTTTGCCATTGCTGGTGATCAGAAGTCAGTTAATATACTTGTCTCATTGCTACGAATACTTTTGAGAGAGAGAGAGAGAGAGAGAGAGAGAGAGAGAGAGTCTACAACTGTCTGAAATACTGTACACCTCATCTTAACTTTATGAAAAGTACACAGTAGTCGTCACCGAAATACGAGGTACCTTCTCCGCTAGAGAGAGAGAGAGAGAGAGAGAGAGAGAGAGAGAGAGAGAGAGAGAGAGAGAGGAGAGAGAGAGAGGTCTCTTTTTTTTTGAGGACGCGAATGAGTTTTTCTTTGGAGCCCAAATAGACTCTCTTGTGTGTCTAAATGAAACCTGCTTGGCTGTGAGTAAGATTCTTCCAGAAATATAAACATTATTTTTCCTTCTTTTTTCTTCCTCTTCAGCCTGGCCGCATTCGGATAACACACAATACTCATTCTATTTACCAGGAAATTTCCTGTAACAAGAAATTCTATCAAAGAATAATGATTAATAATGATTTCATTCTACAGTAAGTCTCGAAGATGCTAAGGAATTAGAGGGTATTTTGGCTTTCTTTACATTTGTGACTTGGAAATTTCCAAAACATTACAGTATTCAGCAACATATAATTATATATACTGTATATACATATATATACATACATACACATACACACATACATATGTGTGTGTATATTATATATATACATATACATATATGCACGGTTATGTGTTGCTGAATATTGTAATGTTTTAAAAATTTCAATGTCATAAATGTGTGTGTATGTACGTATGTATGTATGTATATATATATGTATATATATATATATATATATATATATATATATATATATATATATATATATATATATATATATATATATATATGTAAACAAAACATGCCAAAAAGTAAGATACAAACTTTGAAAGCATCAACAACAAGAAAAACAACAAAAACATCATTTATAAGATGGAAAAGTGCAAAATCAGACAACAGACTTTGTTTTCTCAGTCAGATGAAAAATGTGTTTACATAAACAAACGTCTTATTGCAAATCTGGAAGCGAAATTTGTCAGAGAGATACAGTGCGCCGTAAGGAAAGATAGAATATGTTTACAGACACGACTATACCTCCCATTCCCTATAAAGATATTACTTGACATAGGTAAAGAAAGATTGTTTATAGAAAAGGCTACATCCCATTCCCTATAAAGATATTACTTGACATAGGGAAGAAAAGAATATGATTATAGAGAAGACTATAAGTCCCATTCCCTATGATGATATAGTATGACGTAGAGAAAGGAAGAATATGTTTATAGACAAGACTATATATCCCACTCCCTATAAAGATACAACATAACCTCAGGAAAGAAAGAAAAAGTCTACCTTTGGACGTGTGGGCGTTTGATGTGGAAAACGAAGGATAGGCTTCCTATTCAGAGACAAGAATCTCTGGATGAAGCTGAGGTCAACGAATAAGCAATATAGAGTCACAGTCTTCTTCTTGGAAATCCACAGAATGATTAGAGGGCTACGAGAAAAGGGGAAGAAGAAGGTCGCTGGGGGTAATGTATAGAAGTTTGATTACACTCTTGTGGGAATGTTGGCTTCTCTTCTGATCTAATACTGATCTAATCTGTCCTAAAATGGAAAACTGCAGTGTCCGCAAGATTGTCGAAATTGAGATATGCCACCTATTGGGCTCGTGAAACGCAAAATACACAAGTTACTGCAGTTTCAGAATGATTCTTCAATGCTTTCCACGAGTATTTAGGGGCTCCCATTTGCAGTATCTGCAAAATCAGTGGTAAGGCAAGGGAAAACTGCAGTATCTACCATTTTTCTCAGTTTTGTATTTTTGCAGATACTGCGGTCTTCCATTTTAGGGCAGTAATTGTACGTGACAATGCAAATCAGCAGTGCAGGAAGTTGCCTATTTCAAATTATGTGATTTCCACATAGCAAATATATCAAAGAGAAGCTGTCTTATTTCAATCACCCAATTTCCACAGAGAAAATATAAATATGAAGAGAAGTCCAAGGTGAACTTTCGCTGCGTGGAAAGCTGGTTATAATAATAGTGAAAATTAGGATGCTGTATTTGTCTGAACGCAAAAGTGTCAGATGGTGAAAGCAACAGAGAAAGCACGAACGTTTGTAAGGTTGTAGTGAAAGTGAAGAAGGATTAAATTTTGTAGAAAGAAAGAGTGACAAGAAAAGGGTATCTTTAGCACTGCCTCAAGGAAAAAGGCAACTTTAGGATCTCAAGTGGTTTGGACATGTTTGGAGAATGGGAAACTTTGGGTAGAATTTGTAGGAAATCATGTTCTGGGTCTGAAGAAGGGTAGATCTTGAAGGTGTTAGGCATGAAAGCATAAGGAGTATTGTTGAGAGTACAGAATTGTTATGAATGGCTGATCAGGCTTGGTAGTTACATAATGAAATAGTCACTGACTCATGGTATAATACACACACACAAACACACATACACACACATTGTATATATATATATATATATATATATATATATATATATATATATATATATATATATATATATATATATATATATATATATATATATATATATATTTCTTCTTAACTGTTTATGAATGAAAAAATGGCACATATATTTTCAAAAGCATCACTATTACCACACATTAATCTGCCATACACTCTGTTCACGTTACAGATATTAACATACTTCGCTCGTACACGGCAACGTTAGCTATCATCCTAGCTGTTTGCATGCATAACGAAACGTTCCAACGGGCGCGGATTGGTGCATCCATATGCTAATATCTGCTTGAAGATTGCAAGAAGCAAAACAGGAAGTGTTTGCCTTCCATCTCTGGGACTCGAATGATGCCTAACTGAACGGTGTTTACATTGGTCTCAAAGCTGAGTCTTCTTCTCGCCAATAAGGGGGTGGAATCCACGACCGCAGGGAGAGGTTCTTTCCCCTCGTCTGAATTATAATTTCTCCTCCCTTCTTCACTTAAGTTTTGTATACATGTCAGTTATCCTTTCTTTGCTTAAAGGAATGGGGTGTTTAAACTTAAACAAAACAGGTTGCTTGTTTCTGTCAGGGGTCCCAAGCTTTGGAATGCATTGCCGGAGGATATTAAAGAGTGTAGCAATTTGTCTACTTTTAAGAGAAAACTGAAATCACACCTGTTTCAGAAGCAAAAATAATGGTAACCTTTAAGATATTTTATAAATGTAAATAAATTTTGGTTCTTAACTAGACGAATAGGTAATTTTATCTTTGTATTTAGTCCTATTTATTTTTAGACTACAGATTATACCTTTGTTTTAAGAGTCACCTTGAACCTTTTAGTTAAAGTACTAATTAATGTATTTGTATTTTAATTTTAAGAGTCATCTGTATGGATACTTTTTATGTAATAGAATACCCACTGTATTTGTGGAATAAAGGAATTATTATTATTATTATCATTGTTATTATTATTATTATTATTATTATTATTATTATTATTATTATTATTATTATTATTATTATTATTATTATTATTATTCACGCCATCTGTCAGTTTTGTTGGAATATTTACGACAAACTTTATAAAAGGACTTTTCGTCAAAAATGATTTAAGAATGATGACGATGAACTGAGGAAAAGCTCAGTAGATGTTGATGAAAAGTTTTTCAGTATTTATTATTATTATTATTATTATTATTATTATTATTATTATTATTATTATTATTATTATTATTATTATTATTATTATTATTATACAAAATAAGCCAATCAAAATAAGCCTGTATTTCTTCTGGAATAGTTTCAAAAGACACTGAGCTTGCAAAAGCAAGCTTTCAAAGAACTGAACGACTGTATATGAATAAAGACACGAAGGAAAATAGTGAACAAATAACTAAGTACCATTGATAAGAAGAAGAAAAATCCACAAACAGCAAAAGTATAATTCATGCATTCATATAATCCTGAAGCAGCAACAGACAAGAGGTTTTGAGAGGAGAACTGTAAGCAATTTGCACGTCCACGAATTTTTTAAAATGCAAATTCGAGGACAATTTCCTCTTTCTTGTATCAAAGGAAAAGAATATTATTAGAACCATGAAGATG
>NC_089761.1:32345643-32350643 GCF_040412425.1 Macrobrachium rosenbergii | reverse complement strand
TTCTATCTATTGACATATAATTGTCTATTTACCCGTATTTTTCTATTAATTTATCAATATTGTTTCTATCTATTTACCTAAACTTTTCTATCTACCTATATTTTCTATATATTTACCTATATTTTTCCTAAATATTTAACTATATTTTTTCTATATGTTTACCAAAATTTTTTCCATATATTTATCTATATTTTTCTATTTATTTACCTATATTTTCTTATATATTTATCTATATTTTCCTATCAATTTACCTATATTTTTTCTATCTATTTACCTAATCTTTTTTCTATATTTTTATATATATTATTCTATCAATTTACCTTAATTTTTTCTATACATGTACCTACATTTGTCTATCTATTTCCCTATATCTTTTCTATCTGTTTCCCTTTCCCCTTCCGTTTCGCAACTCTCATTTAGCAGAGAGGAACGTTCTGAGACCACCTCCAGAAACTCCGAAATCGTCAGACTCTTCTAAGCATGAAATCAGTCCACAAAGGCGAGCCTCCTCCTCCTCCTCCTCCTCCCCAACAGGAAGGGTTGGCAGGAAACCGATAATCCTTTAGAATATTTAAAACGGCACAAGGGACGAGGAATATAGGAAGGACAGCTCAACCGGATCCGGATTGGGATTTCCTCAAGCTCAACCGGATCCAGATTGGGATTTCCTCAAGGCGAGAGTTACCGAGGCTTCTGTAGTGGTGGGAGAGGTTTGTGAGAGTTTCGGCTGAAATTGATAAGAACTACAGAATTCGGTTTAGGACAGGGTCGAACCAGTTTACAAGAAGCTGCGTATGCATGTATTTATACTGTATATATATATAAATATATTTATAATATGTATATATATATGTATGTATTTATTTATATATATTTACAAATATAGTAAACATTACTCACCCGAAAATGTAAGTTTACTATACGTGTATAATTATATGAGTAAATATATGTATTTGAAAAATGCTATGCAACTGTATTGAATGTTTACACGTGCATACACACAAACATACATATTAAATACATACATACATACATACATGCATATACATATACATAATACCCCGTAACTACTTACCTGTTTCTATACCATCCCACGCTCTGTTATTTAACACATATATGAAATCCTTCCATCCTTCCGAAGATGAATGGAAGGATAATTCCACGGTCTAGTTACCGCTATCGCTAAGAAGGATTCACATAATGGGATCCCCGTAACTCCTGAAATTCTTGTCTCACATGACTGTCTTGAGAGTTCCCTTGGCGGGAGGTGCACGCAATTGCGTGCGATTCCCTTAGGATATGATGAAGTTATTAATAGCATTCCCTTAGGATATGATGATGTTATTAACAGTATTCCCTTAGGATATGGTGATATTATTAACAGTATTCCCTTAGACATGGTGATGTTATTAACAGTATTCCCTGAGGATATGACGACGTTATTAACAGCATTCCCTTAGGATATGATGATGTTGTTAACAGTGCTCCTAAGTATATGGTGATGTTATTAAAAGTATTCCCTTAGGATATGATGATGTTATTAACAGTATTTCCTTAGAATATGATGATGTTATCAATGGTATTCCCTTAGGATATGACGATGTTATTAACAGTATTCCCTAAAGATATGACGATGTTGTTAACAGTATTCCCTTAGGGTATGATGATGTTATTAACAGTGTTCCCTTAGGATATGATGTTATTAACAGTATTCCCTTAGGATATGATGATGTTATCAACAGTATTCCCTTAGGAAATGATGATGCTATTAACAGTATTCCCTTAGGATATGATGTTAACAGTATTCCCTTAGGGTATGATGATGCTATTAACAGTATTCCTTTAGGATGTGATGATCTTATTAACAGTATTCCCTTAGGTATGATGATGTTATTAACAGTATTCCCTTAGGGTATGATGATGTTGTTAACAGTATTCCCTTAGGGTATGATGATGTTATTAACAGTATTCCCTTAGGGTATGATGATGTTATTAACAGTATTCCCTTAGGGTATGATGATGTTATTAACAGTATTCCTTTAGGATGTGATGATCTTATTAACAGTATTCCCTTAGGTATGATGATGTTATTAACAGTATTCCCTTAGGGTATGATGATGTTGTTAACAGTATTCCCTTAGGGTATGATGATGTTATTAACAGTATTCCATTGTAATACGATGATGTTGTTAACAGTATTCCCTTAGGGTATGATGATGTTATTAACAGTATTCCATTGTAATACGATGATGTTGTTAACAGTATTCCATTAGGGATTTTCGAGAATCGAACACAGGTCGTCCAGTCGTGAGCTGGACGCGCTACCACCGCACTACGAGGCCAGAGAGAGAGAGAGAGAGAGAGAGAGAGAGAGAGAGAGCTAAAGACGCAACTGTCTCATCAGGAGTGATTACTCCCTTAAAAACTGGGGAACTCTTCTGAGACCAAAACCTCTAATTGACCTTAATACTGACCTAATTATTAAGGGAAGGGAGAAGCGATCTACCCAACCCTTACCCTTACCCTTATCCTTCCCTGCTATTTCCTGCTCTTCCAACAAAGGAATTCCCTTTGGGGATTCCCTCCCTTCCTCTCTCTCTCTCTCTCTCTCTCTCTCTCTCTCTCTCTCTCTCTCTCTCTATATATATATATATATATATATATATATATATATATGTATTTACATATATATGTATATATATATAATAAACATGCATATGTATAATATACATGTATATATAAATATATTATATATTTATATATATATCGTAATATAATGCCTACTTTTCTCTGTGTATTTCTAACAAGGGGACATTATTATTAATGTTAAGAGAGTACTGATCGACCCCCTTGAGTTCTTATTTATCAAACAAGAGAGAGAGAGAGAGAGAGAGAGAGAGAGAGAGAGAGAGAGAGAGAGATAAGAAGTAATACAGAGAGAGAGAGAGAGAGAGAGAGAGAGAGAGAGAGAGAAGAAGAGAGAGAAAGAGAGAGAGAGATAAGAAGAACAGAGAGAGAGAGAGAGAGAGAGAGAGAGAGAGAGAGAGAGAGGAGAGAGAGAGAGAGAGAGAGTTTGTGTTTTAGAGAGAGAGAGAGAGAGAGAGAGAGAGAAAGGTATTCAGAGATAGATGGAAAGTTATACTATGAGAGAGAGAGAGAGAGAGAGAGAGAGAGAGAGAGAGAGAGAGAGAGAGAGAGAGAAGTAATCTCTCTTATCTATTTTTGGTTGACTGGGATGGGACGTGGTCGCCCTGATGGGGGAGGGGGAGGGGAGGAGGAAGGGGGTAGGATATTTATTACATCCTGGTTTGCGGAAGGATGGAAGTGTATTAACGAGTCGTTGATTTTTTTCCCTTTTATTTTTCCTTCTTTCTCTCTTTCTTTCTTCCTCTCTTCTTCTCTTTCTTCCTTCCTTCCTTTCTTTCTTCCTTTCTTTCTTCCTCTCTTTCTTCCTTCCTTCCTTCCCCCCTTTCTTTCTGGATCCATATTTGTCATCCAATAGTCCCCTACAAAGGCCTCAACACGAATAATGATATATATAATTAAATGGAACTGATAGACTTTAAGCCATTATTTGTAGAAGATAAAAATCAACAGATAATGAGAGTGTACATAGATATTAGTGTACTATCGAATATCTGCATACGTACTCATAATTATCATATCTTAAAATCCATATATATATATATATATATATATATATATATATATATATATATATATATATGCACGTATTTGTAAGTATGTGCACCTGTACAGGTATACAAACAAGCAACACCTGTTTTGAGCCTTCATGTAAACAAATACACATCTGTTCCACCTGCAAATCGTAACGCTCTTAAGGAGAGAGAGAGAGAGAGAGAGAGAGAGAGAGAGAGAGGTTTAGGGCCTTGCTCCTGCAGAAGACTTCAGCCACTGCTTGCCAAAAAAAAAAAAAAAAAATTCCTTATCCTTCAGCTTCCGTCTAATGCACCGTGAACTGTGCTTTCAGTCACCGGACTTAGGCAATTTAGAATGTTAGACCACGATCAAGATTCGCTTGGGAGACACTAAGATACGATATAGATCTAAGAAAGTGTAGTTACAGCCGAGGTGATGTATTGCAGTAATATCTTCCTGGTTTAATTTATCGTCTCATATTATTTACTGGGTCTTTCAAGTAATATTTCCCGTGTATCCTTGGGGTAATATTTCACGTGAAATATTTTCGTATTTCATAATGTTACTCGTTGTTTCAGGTAATATTTCACATGAGATATTTTTTTATAATTCACGTTGTTTTACTTATTCTTTACGGTAATATCTAACATGACAGTTTTAATAATTCGTAATGTTTTAATCCCTATGCACGGTAATATTTCACGTGAAATACTTCTTATAATCCTTAATATTTTATTTGCTCTTTACTGTAATATTTCACGCCAGATATTTTTCCTAATTCATAATTATTTACTCGCTCTATACTCTGACGTTTTTTTATATGAAATGCGCCTTCAAATATACTGTTTAATTTCTTTATACAGCAATATTTTTCGAGGTCATTTCTTAAATCGCATTATTTCATAACTTATTCAAAAAGTATAAATTCATCCTTATCATCAAGTGAATTGTTCTGACAAGTATCTGCACTGGCTAGTACAGTTGGTAACGTGTTGGCCTCGCTATCTCGGGGACCAGCGTTCGCTCCCCTTCAAGGGGTGGCTAGTGAGACTGTCTATCGGATGGTTACTGCCATGAGTGACGATATGGTGGGGGGGTTGGGATTACCCGAGAGGCAACAGCCTGTGGGAGGAATGAAACCACCAAACTTTTATTCAGAGGTATATACAACATATACTAAAACGAATAATATCAGAACGTCAGTACAAAGGTAAAAAATAACTAAACTATATTTAAATTGAAATATATTCTTCGTAACTACTAATAGAAATGAATTTCTGAAAACTTTCAGGCTAAAATTAAAGTCTTTGCAAGGCTTTCTGGCAATAGAATTCAAAGAT
>NC_089761.1:32335643-32340643 GCF_040412425.1 Macrobrachium rosenbergii | reverse complement strand
CCTTTTTCTGTCTGCACTTTTTTCTGTCTGCACTTATTCTGTCCGCACTTTTTCTGTCCGCCCTCATATCTTAAAAACCACTGAGGCTAGAGGGCTGCAAATTGGTATGTTGATCATCCACCCTCCAATCATCAAGCATACCAAATTGCAGCCCTCTGGCCTCAGTAGTTTTTATTTTATTTAAGGTTAAAGTTAGCCATAACCGTGCTTCTGGCAGCGATATAGGATAGGCCACCACCGGGCCGTGGTTAAAGTTTCCTGGGTCGCGGCTCGTACACCATTATACCGAGACAACCGAAAGTTAGGTCTATTTTCAGTGGCCTTGATTACACGCAGTAGCGGCTGTACAGAAAACTCGATTGCCCCGAAGAAACTTCGGCGCATTTTTACTTGTTCTCACAGTCATCACTTTGGGGAGAAATATACCTATTATTATTTTCATAATTAATATTTATAATAATTTCTATATGAGTTTGTTTGATATGAGTATCACTAATTTTATAGTTAAGTCATTCCAATCATTATTATCTCTTAATTATATAGTCACTGTCACTTTTATATTCTAATTACCGAATAATGGATACACCCCCTGTGTACAAAACTTCCACAGTTAGCAATTTGATATACTTCCATAACAGGCTTATCAGTAACGTATCGTATCCACCTGCAATCGCCCATTCTTCCCACATGAACAAGCCATCTCAAAAAACTATTATCCAACCATTCCCCTCCGGAAACGTAAGTATCAATCGTCCATTCTTCTCACATGAGCAAACCATCTCAAAAACACTGTGAACCCACTGAACTAAACTAGCCTTGTTAACAATACAGTTACATTATTATTATTATTATTATTATTATTATTATTATTATTATTATTATTATTATTATTATTATTGTATAAACTGGAGATTTTTAGCTTTCTTATCTGGTCTACCTACCAAGGTTAAAGAAGTATTTAACAGTTATAAAGCAAGAATTCCTAACTTTTTAAAACTAACACCTTTTGGACAAATCACTGAAATTGGTGAAATACAAAAACAGACGCACTACAGAACACCAATACCTTTGAAACCCACTTGACAATAAAAGCAATAATTTTAGCTCTTTCCGAAAACGAATGGCGGCGCGGTCCAGTAAAAGTGGGTTAAGGACAGCACTCTGTAAAGGCGCCAAAATATTCCTTTATTGATGGCCGCGTTTGGAAGGCGTGAGTTTGAGATATTCCCAATGGCATCAGATTTATGGAGGCTGTTAATTCAATATTTGGAGCGGAATAAAAAAATAAAAAATAAAAAATCACCTTTTTTTTGGGATACATTCTTTACTGTTGATTCTTCGATTTATTGGACTGTATTTTACCGGAAATCTCTCTCTCTCTCTCTCTCTCTCTCTCTCTCTCTCTCTCTCTCTCTCTCTCTCTCTCTCTCTCTCTCTGTTAATTCAATATTTGCGACAGCGTAAAAAAATTAATAAATCAATTTTTTTATACATCATTTACTGCTACTTATCCAATTTATTGAACAGTATTTTCTCTCTCTCTCTCTCTCTCTCTCTCTCTCTCTCTCTCTCTCTCTCTCTCTCTCTCTCTCTCTCTTAATTCAATATTTGGAACGGAATAAAAAAAGAATAAAAAGTCACCTTTTTTGGGATACATTTTTTACTGTTGAGTCTTCGATTTATTGGACTGTATTTTACCGGAAATTTCTCTCTCTCTCTCTCTCTCTCTCTCTCTCTCTCTCTCTCTCTCTCTCTCTCTCTCTCTCTCTCTCTCTCTCTCTCGCTGTTAATTCAATATTTGGAACGAAATAAAAATAAAAAATAACTTTTTTTTATACATTCTTTACTGCTGAATCTTTGATTTATTGGATTGTATTTTACTCGAAATCTCTCTCTCTCTCTCTCTCTCTCTCTCTCTCTCTCTCTCTCTCTCTCTCTCTTTCTCTCTCTCTCTCTCTCTCTCTCTCTCTCTCTCTCTCTCTCTCTCTCTCCACACCAAAAATATATGGCCTTTAGCTTTGATGGATATGACAGATATTTCTTGCAGAAAATATGGTACAAATTTCCATAATACTTATTTCATAGAGTTTGTTTATAATAATAATAATAATAATAATAATAATAATAATAATAATAATAATAATAATAATAATAATTACTCATACAACACCAAACGCGTCTAAAGTCGCTACAAGACTTTATAATTGTTACGAGAGTTTCTGATTCCCCAGTGACTGATCATAATTCAACAGCTTACACTGAGAATAGAACCATATTTGCTGATGCTAATGTACCTTAAATACGCAAACGTGCCTCTTCTCTCTCTCTCTCTCTCTCTCTCTCTCTCTCTCTCTCTCTCTCTCTCTCTCTGTGGATAGGCAGTTTATGGAAATGTTTGGGAAACGTGATAAGCAATGAAACGCATTGAAAATGTGAATTGACATTTGATAATAATAATTACAATAATCTCTCTCTCTCTCTCTCTCTCTCTCTCTCTCTCTCTCTCTCTCTCTCTCTCTCTCTCTCTCTGTAGATAGATAGTTAAGAGAAATGTTTGATGAGGAACCTGTGATAATGAATCGCATTAAAAATGTGAAATGACATTTGATAATAATAATAACTATAATAATCTCTCTCTTTCTCTCTCTCTCTCTCTCTCTCTCTCTCTCTCTCTCTCTCTCTGTGTGTGTGTGTGTGTGTGTGTAGATAGGCAGTTTAGTGACGTTAGTGAGAGGAAACTGTGATAAAAAAATGTTTTTACTTACGTTTAAAAAATGTTATAATTATTTTAAGATGAAACGTACACAATGGTCTTCCTAGCTAAAAGCATACTTTTAACACCTTTTCTCTAGATAAAATTATAATATCCTTTCGCGCAGGAAATAAATACCACAAAAATGAATATTATCATATTATCATTTTCAAAATTATCGTATTACCAAGTGTAACCAAACTGCCAAGGAAAATTTAGTAACTCACAGATTCTCGTTACTGGAGGAACAAACACACAATGATATATGTGCATAAATATATAAAAATAAAACCCGTCATTATTGCCTAAATATCATAAAAAATAAATATTATTAAATTTTCATTATAGAATCATCATCGCATTATCAAGTGAAACCAAATTATCAAAGGAAGTTAAGTAACTCACAGACCCTCGTCACTGGAGGAACAAAATCCACAGTAATGTATATGACTGAACAGAAACGTCTAAAAAAAAAAAAAAAAACTCGTCATTACTGACGTACGAGGAAGGAACATCAAAAGAGCGTTCTCAATCCGCACGGAATTACGCGGAATAACTGTTTTTTTTTTCCTCCATCCGCAAAAGCAACAATCCCCGGCTGCAATAAAAACTTTTACCAGACCGCTGGAAGAAACGTAGGAAATTTTCTTTGCTTCAACTTCGCGGAGTTTCCTCAGCTCACTGTAACTTCACTCTTTATTTGTCTATCTAAACACACACACACAATATATATATATATATATATATATATATATATATATATATATATATATATATATATATATATATATATATATATATAAATTTCTGACTCACATCAGGATGGAACCCAGGTCTTTCAAATGGAAGACCAGGGCCAACCAGGCCAGGTAATTCCTTGGGTACAGTTGTACTCAGGTTCCTACTTCTTTTACGACTTGCGTGGCCCGGTTGGCAGCGCTCTGGTCTTTCATTTGAAAGACCTGGGTTCAATCTGATGTGAGTCAGAAATTTATTTCTGTTCCACACAATAACTGTGTGTTGATATTTCTAATATATATATATATATATATATATATATATATATATATATATATATATATATATATATATATATATATATATATATATGTATATATACAATATATATATATATATATATATATATATATATATATATATATATATATATATATATATATATATATATACATAAATACACGATACAATCGTATATATGGAAATACTCTGCTAATATCAACGTTATTGTGAGGTAAAAAAATTGTTCATACACAAAGGAACTTGAGAAGCTTTCCAAATTCAGGTATTTGTAAAGTCTCTCTCTCTCTCTCTCTCTCTCTCTCTCTCTCTCTCTCTCTCTCTCTCTCTCTCTCTCTGTATATATACATATGTGTATATATAAGGTTCCTTTTTCCTACGTTCCTACGTTACAAAAATACAAATTGAATCAACTTTCTTGCGCTGTAATATGTTCACGAAGGAGATGTTGGTGTAAGGTGAGAAAACTGACCCACGAAATTATGCTTCCATTTGGATGAATAAAAGTCTAGCTTAATATAAAAGAAAAAAAATCACACATGAGTGATATATTACCTCTGCATTTCGAAGTACTAGCAGAAATAAAAGAAAAACTAGCTCAGATGAAAAACAACGACAGAGTTAAATAAAAAAAAATAATGAAAATGCCTCACTAGAAAACTCTTTCGTAAAATTGATGAATAAAAAAAAATTAAGTCTAATTAAACATAAAAAAAGCTCTAATCATTACGGGACAATAGGCCTACGCACTGGAATATCAAGAGAGAGAGAGAGAGAGAGAGAGAGAGAGAGAGAGAGAGAGAGAGAAAGAGGTACCGAAGCATAATTTGTGGCCGCGCCCAGGCCACTTCATGTCACTCACGTTACCAGTGACATGACGAGTGACATGTGCCTGTAGAGCCGTCACTTCTACGTCAATTTACTGGATAATATCCTAATATCCTTTGGATAATGAAAGAGTGCATAACAATTTTATTGTTTCTTATTTATTGTCTCCGCTACCTACCCCGCACCACCCGGGGCGGACGAACAGGTTCGCAGGAGGAGGGTGGATGTCTTCCTTACCCTCCCATTCACGTACCTACCCCGACCCAACTCAGGGCGGACTAACTGGTTTGCAGGGGTTGGGTGGGTGTCTCCCTTACCCTCCCGTTCCCCTACCTACCCCGCCCCCACCCCGGGGCGGACAAACTAGTTTGCAGGGGTTGGG
>NC_089761.1:32310643-32330643 GCF_040412425.1 Macrobrachium rosenbergii | reverse complement strand
TAGAGCAAATTGAACTATCAATCGTAATTACACGAAGACGTTTATTCACGGCCAAAAATGGCTGAAAAAATAAATAAATAAAAATCAGAATCACGTCAGATTAGACAGTCGATTTGATAAACAGACGGGAGCAGCGACAGACACTTAACTTCGGAGTTAATGTACCCTTCGAGCACCTTCTGGCTTTCCCCCTCCCCCTCCCCCTCCCTTCCTCCCTTCGCCCTCCATCCCTCCCTTCCTCCCTTCCGATTCCCCTCCCTCCCTTCCCCTTCCCTCCTCCCCCATTCCTTTCCCCTCCCTCTACTTCCTCCCCTCCCTTCCTCCTTCGCCCACCATCCCTCCCTCCCTTCTCCTTCCCTCTCTCCCTCCCTTCCCTTTCCCCTCCCTCTAATTCCTCCCCTCGCCCTCCCTTCCCTTCCTCCCCTTCGCCTCCATCCATCCCTCCCACCCTTCTCCTTCCCCTCCCTTCGTCCTCCATCCCTCCTCTCTTCTCCTTCCCCTCCCCTCCCTCCATTCCCTTTCCCCTCCCTCTACTTCCTCCTCTTCCCTCCCCCCTCCACATCATAAAGGCGTCGACAGAGAGAGAGAGAGAGAGAGAGAGAGAAAGAGAGAGAGAGAGAGAGTTAAAGACGACATTGCCAGGTCTCTGGAAGCTGGAGACATCGTCATAAAACACGCGACACCACCATTAGCGTCTCGGAAACCGCCCGCCCTCCCCCGCCCGCCCCCCCCCAAAAAAAACAGAAAAATCTCCAAAGGTTAGACCGATTAGATAATCCGTCAATACAGGAGGCGTGGACTTATTTTATTTTTTTTTTTTTTTGACATGAGACAAATTTGCTTTTAGCAAAGCGCTTAAAAGGATAAAGGGTGTTTCCTTAGGGAATAAGGATGCAAGGATACTTGAGGACATCCTTATAACCAACGCTGATAACATCAATTACCTCAACGTCACTACTTTACTAATAATACTAATAATAATACTAAATATTTACTAATATGCTATTAATATTAGTCTTTGGGACTCGTCGATAACTTTATCTTGAATGGCCTCAAAACTTCAAGTTAATTAATATATTATATTAATATAATTAATATAATGCACACTTTGGAACGGCTATAAATGATCAATATATATATATATATATATATATATATATATATATATATATATACATATACTGTATATATAATTTTCTTTTAATATCGGACCGTACATGAGTTGAAGTAAACGTATAATAATAATAATAATAATAATAATAATAATAATAATAATAATAATAATAATAATAATAATAATAATAATAATAGTAATAATAATTACTCTTGCAATACTGGTGTTTATTAAAATTATATACATTATTTCTACGTAGCCAGAGGGATGCTTTGAAAGAGTAATGCTACTAAACTATCATTCTGTGATACCCCTCTCTCACCCCAACCCCCCTCTCCACCATGGGGAGGGGGATGGAGAAGGATTACCCCCCATGTCCCCACCATGGGGAGAGGAGGGGGCGGGGGAAGAGGAGCTATTAAACCGACATAAGCCATAAAACGCTGTGCGGTAATCAACGGAGAATGAGCTCATTATGAGTCCGTCATGAAATAGGATGAATTATAGATGACACCTTTGTATTTTTGTTGGGGGGGGGGGAGTGGTTTAGCCACCCACCCCCACCGCCACGAACGTATCATGTTTGCTCGTCAATCAGAGGTGATTTTCCCATTCGTTAGTTCTACGCAATGCACGGGGGGGCGTTTTGGACTTTTAAAAGTTCGAAAAGGGGAATATTTGAGAGGAAAGACTGAGATAGAGTTTTGTGAAACGTTAATGGGACAATATACATGTGACTATGGCTGGTAAATAGTGAAGATATTAAAGGATGCGGATATTTTCTTGCTTTAACGCTGCAAAGGGCACCGCCGTATCTCCGTGTTTTTGTGAAGGGGAGAGAGAGAGAGAGAGAGAGAGAGAGAGAGAGAGGGAGAGAGATTTCAATGCAGGAGAATTTATTAAAGATGAATATTAATGTCTACTTGCTTTCCCACTGCCAAAGACACTTTCTTAATTGTGTGTTTTGCAGAGAGAGGAGAGAGAGAGAGAGAGAGAGAGAGAGAGAGAGAGAGAGAGAGAGAGAGAGAGAGAGAGATTTCAATGCAAGGGAGAATTTATTAAAGATGAATATTAATATCTACTTGCTTTCACACTGCCAAAGACACTTTCTTAAGTGTGTGTGTGTGAGAGAGAGAGAGAGAGAGAGAGAGAGAGAGAGAGAGAGAGAGAGAGAGAGATATTTTAATGCAATGGACAGGATATTGAAGAAAAAATGGATATTTTAGAACAAATCATATTTTGTGTGTGTGTGTGTGTGAGAGAGAGAGAGAGAGAGAGAGAGAGAGAGAGAGAGAGAGAGAGACTCTAAGGCAAGGCCTAACATATTATACCCAAGAGTTCCCCTACGAATTCCTGGAAATGGCTGCAAGAAGTTCCGGCGGATATTTTCAGAACTCTCAAAACCAAATAAGTAACTTTCCTGAGAGACGGTTTCTTTCCCGCTTCCAGAATGTACAACTTTTTATCAAGTCTCCCTTAAAATTACGTTTTCCCATTTTCCTTTTTAGCCATGGAGACGGATTGCGTATAATACGCAGTCAGCAAGCCTATTGTACCATTCGAATATACATTTTATGCTCATTTAAGATTTACGCTTCAGTTTTTATCTACCTGTTTCTTTCTATAGGTGGAACTGGAACTGGAATATAAAATTTTGGTCAAAGGCCAAGCGCTGGGACCTAGGAGGCCAATTCAGCGCTGAAAGGGAAATTGGGAGTAGGGAATGCTTTAAAGGTATAACGGGATGAAAACCTCGCAGTTGCTTTATGAAACAACTGTTAGTACAGGGTGGAAAGTAAGATGAAAAAAAAAATAATACGAACGGAGGTACAGTAAGAGAAATAAAAGAGGTTGTAGCTAGGGACCACAGGGACGCTGCAAAGAGCCTCAATCAGTGCCTACAGTGCGCCGCATTGCCAAATCGCATCAACAAACAACGCTATTAGCAATCAAGGAAGCATCACTTCCCCGTTTTCTATAAGGCAGCGCGTTCAGAAACCCAATAAATCTGCAACGGAAAACGGCCACCCCGAACGGAATCTTCTTACTTTGACATACGAGCGCGGCCGAACGGCCCCGGGGGAACAAAATACGTCGTCCGATTAAGTGAAAGAAATATGGACATCATAAACAATTGCTGCAAAGGATAAATGGCCGCGGTGACGGGTAAATTGCATTTTTCCGGGTCTCCGTTCAATACGTGGCCCTGGGCAGAGAGAGAGAGAGAGAGAGAGAGAGAGAGAGAGAGAGAGAGTACGGAACGGCGGAACACGGAAAGAACGGACGAAAGAACGTGACGGGTTTCCTAATTCGACATTTGGTGTGTGTGTGTGTGTGTGTGTGTGTGTGTGTGTGTGTGTGTGTGTGTGTGTGTGACAATATGGCCGTGAGTGTTATGGGAGGCCAGACTGTTTATTTTTTTGGAAGTTGCTCAAAAAAACCGGAAGTCAAAAACGGCTGTAACGTACGAATTCTTCCCAGTGCTTCGGCCTTTCATAAAGAAGGATAATAGTTACGTATCTACGCGTAGTCTCTGACCACAAGGAATGCGACGCAAGATATTCATATCGATCAAAACACGAATCTCCAGCTCACGGCGGGCTTCATCTTCTTGACTTTTTACGAGGAGACAGACGATAATTAACTTAGCAGCATTATCCTGGTCAGCTGACAGCAAAATTATATATATATATATATATATATATATATATATATATATATATATATATATATATATATATATATATATATATATATATGTGTGTGTATATATATATATATATATATATATATATATCTATATATATATATATATATATATATATATATATATATATATATATATATCTATATCTATATATATATATATATATATATATATATATATATATATATATATATATATATATATATATACACACACACATATCAACACAGCTCTTTCACCCACGTAAACCACTACCTATTACAAACTGCATTGAAACCTGAGTAAAAAAAATGCGCAATTCAATACAGACGCGCTTTTATTAAAAAGATTTTCATTCGCTGGGAAAACTTACATATTTACTGAAACCAAAGCACCGATTGAAAAGCGCCCTAACTCGTTACCACATTTTTCGAACGAGTTTTCAGTCCTCGCAGATACGGGGCAAAATTATTTAAAAAGGCAACGTAAAATAGTAAAAGCTAAAAAGACGACAGGGTAAAATAATGAAAGCTACAAAGACGAGTGTAAAATAATGAAAGCTAAAAAGACGACAGTGTAAAATAATGAAAGCTAAAAATACGACACTAAAAAAATTAAAGCTAAAAAGACGATAGGGTAAAATAATGAAAGCTAAAAAGACGACAAGGTAAAATAATGAAAGCTAAAAAGACGACAGGGTAAAATAATGAAAGCTAAAAAGACGACAGGGTAAAATAATGAAAGCTAAAAAGACGACACGGCAAAATAACCTTAAAAAGACGACAGGATAAAATAAGTTAAAAAGACGACACAGAAACACAAAAGCTTTGCGCAATCGTTATGATCGCCAACGGAACTGACTCTGCAGTTAAGTGCTTATTTATTTAATAAAAGTAATTGGGATAATAGCTTGCGTATCCGGATAACTGTCAGTGCCACTCAGATAAACTGTAACTGTACATTTCTTTATACAATAAGTTTAATAGGAAGGAAACCAACGTGCCCTTTTGGGTGTGCGTGTATATGTGTAAGTGTGCATGTTTGTATTTTTGTATGTATATATGTACGTACGTCAGTAAACGCTTCATGTGCGTTGACCCTGACTGAAACAGAAGCACAGATTTAGGTGCTTCAGTGAGAACGGAAAATAAAAGATAAATATATTCTTAAAATAATACCTTTGCTTGTCAGCATTACCTCCACACACTCAGCTGAAAACATTTTCAAAGCATTTGAAAAATGGCTACGGCTTATAACAGCCATAACTCTGTAGTTTCTGACAGAAACGTCGTCGTAACTCGACCATCCGCTTGAAAGATCAGCGATCACCACGTCGATAATTTAAAATGAAAAGCAGGGCGGCCGCCTGGGGGAGAGGGAACGCTACGCATGAGGAAATCACGACAGGTAACAGGAATACCTGACAATTATGCAAAGCTCACTCATTCCCTGGAAGGTGTTGCCCTCAGGAAAAACAGGAATTATACACCTGTGGATACAGCTGGATTCCAGTAGATACAGGAAGATGTTGCACAGTGATTGCAAGGGGGAAACAGGAAGTAGCTGGTAGGAACTGATGCTAGGAACAGGAATGGCGTTGGAGGTAGATACAAGTAGAGGCAGGTAGATGCAGGCAGATCCAGGTAGATTCAGGTAGATGTAGCAGTGTTGATAAGGGGAAACAGGAAGAAGCTGGAAGGAATTGATGCTAGGAACGGGAATGGTGTTGGAGGTAGATACAAGTAGATTCAGGTAGATGCAGGTAGATTCCAGTAGATACAGGTAGATGTAGCACAACACTGATAAGGGGAAACAGGAAGAAGCTGACAGGAACTGATGCTAGGAACAGGAATGTTGGAGGTAGATACAGGTAGATGCAGGTAGATTCAGGTAGACTCAGGTAGATGTAGCACAGCATTGATAATTGTTTCAGCAAGAAGGTGAAACAAACTGACGCTGGGAAAAAAGGAAGGGATTTACAGTGAATTAAATGACTGTAAGCTTTTCGAAATTATTGCAATATTGCAACGTGAAAATGAGAAATGTTGCAGCATAGGACTGCAGGAAGGATTTGCAAAAAGCGAAGAAGGGAGTCATTCCGAGATTAAAATCAGGAATTTCAAGAATGTAGATATTGTAATGGAATGTTGCATTGGAAAAATAGGCAAATAAATGCTAAAATAAGGTAAGAGTTAAAGAAGGTGATATATACAATATTTTGTGGAGTAAATTTATACAATATAATATATATGTGTGTGTGCGTGTGTATGTATTTATATACACATGTGTATGCTTGTGTATAACATGTGTAGCTAGCTTTCAGTGTAACGTTAAAAGGAGATTATGAGCGAAAACGTGATAACTCAAATAAAAAGTAATTAAAAGATGTCTCGGAGAACAGCATAAGCCAAGAGGGAGAGATTAATGAGTCGACAGATCTCCGGATATACAAGATGTACGGGGAAGGAAACGTCCTGAGAAGAAGAAGAAGAAGAAGAAGAAGAAGAAGAAGAAGAAGAAGAAGAAGGAAGAGGAAGAGGAAGAAGAAGGAAGAGGAAGAGGAAGAGGAAGAGGAAGAGGAAGAAGAAGAAAAAGAAGGAAGAGGAGGAAGAAGAAGAAGAAGAAGAAGAAGAAGAAGAAGAAGAAGAAGAAGAAGAAGAAGAAGAAGAAGGAGGAGGAGGAGGAGGAGGAAGAGGAGGAGGAAGAAGAAGAAAAAGAAGAAGAACAGAAAGTTGGAGGAGGAGGAGGAGGAGGAGGAGGGGAAAGAAGAAGAAGAAAAAGAATAAGAAGAGAAAGGAGGAGGAAGACGAAGAATACGAGAAAGACGGAGGAGAAGAAGAAGAAGAGGAAGAAGAGAAAGGAGGAGGAGGAAGGGAATAAGAAGAAAGAAAAGAAGAATTAGTAGAAGAAGAATGAGAGGGAAAAAGAAAAAGAAGAAGAAGAAAAAGAAGAAGAAGAGGAAGGAGGAGGAAGAGGGGAAGAAGAAGAAAGAAAAGAAGAAGTAGTAGAAGAAGAATAAGAGGGAGAAAGGAGGAGCGAAAGAAGAAGAAGAAGAAGAAGAAGACACCCGCAATTTCAGATCGACTTCACAGAGCGTCACGAAAGGCCGTTGAACGTCTCGGTGACGTCACAGAGGCAGCCCTGACTTATGAATAGCATTCAATCAAGAGGGCGGCAGCCGAGTTGCCTGAATGCCTTCCGAAGGCGAGAGCAAAATCGAAAAAGACTCCCTCGCCTGTTGATCCGATTACTTGGCAAGTTACTGCATTATCAATATTATTATTATTATTATTATTATTATTATTATTATTATTATTATTATTCTGGACAATGAGCCCCATTCATATGGAACAAAGCCACAGGGGATGTTGACTTGATATTTTATTATTATTATTATTATTATTATTATTATTATTATTATTATTATTATTATTATTATTATTATTATTATTCAGAAGAAGAACCCGACCCGGTTCATATGGAACAAAGACACAGGGGATGTTGACTCGGCATTTTAAGATTATTATTATTATTATTATTATTATTATTATTATTATTATTATTATTATTATTCAGAAGATGAACCCCGTTCATATGGAACAAGGCCACAAGGGTCACCGACTCGAAATTTCAAGATTATTATTATTATTATTATTATTATTATTATTATTATTATTATTATTATTATTATTATTATTATTATTATTATCCAGAACAAGCTCACCAAAGGGGCCACTGACTCGAAATTCAAGCTTCTAATGAATTTGGTGTTCATTTGAAAGAAGCAACAGAAGGTAGGAGGAAATACAGAAAGAGTAGATCGATTACTAGAAAAGAAATAAAAAATGAGTGAACAAATTAATAAATAAAAAAGATAAAAATGTTAAGGAAATGATTACAAAAACACAAGGAGAACTGTTGTCGGGTAGTAATGGGCTGCGCATTTGCTTGAACTTTCGAAGTTCCAATTGCCCAAAATTGCACGTCCCCAGGGAGACTTTTGGCCAGTATGCGGTTGAGTTTTTTTTTTCTTGCAGGGGGCGTAATGTCGTCCCAAACTAGGGTACACTTACCTCTAGGGTACAGAGAGTATGAAGAATATAAGGAGGTACGATTTGCCTCTTCACATTATACTGAAAAGCAAGCATTTTTACGAACACAGTTATCACAATGTAATCTTAGATTCAGCTTTTGGTTTTTTGTAAAAGAAAACTGTTGTGCCGGCTTTGTCTGTCCGTCCGCACTTTTTTCTGTCCGCACTTTATCTGTCCTCCCTCAGATCTTAAAAGCTACTGAGGCTAGAGGGCTGCAAATTGGTATGCTGATCATCCACCCTCCAATCACCAAACATACCAAATTGCATCCTGTTGTTCCGAGTAAGTTATATCCTCCTGTTTCCGAGTAAATTAAATCCATCTATTTCCGAAGGAATTATATCCTTCTGATTCAGAGTAAGTTATATCCTGCTGTTTCCAAGTATATTACATCCTGCTGTTTCCGAGTATGTTATATCTTTCTTTTTCCGAATGAATTATATCCTGCTGTTTCCGAGTAAATTATATCCTGCTGTTTCCAATTAAATTATATCCTGCTGTTTCCGATTAAATTATATCCTGCTGTTTCCAATTAAATTATATCCTGCTGTTTCCGATTAAATTATATCCTGCTGTTTCCGATTATACTATATCCTGCTGTTTCCGAGTAAATTATATCCCGCTGTTTCCGATTAAATTATAGCCTGCTGTTTCCGATTAAATTATATCCTGCTGTTTCCGATTATACTATACCCTGCTGTTTCCGAGTAAATTATATCCTGCTGTTTCCGATTATACTATATCCTGCTGTTTCCGCGTAAATTATATCCTGTTGTTTCCGAATAAATTATATCCTGCTGTTTCCGATTAAATTATATCCTTCTATTTCCGAATGAATTGTATCCTTCTATTTCTTTCCGAATAAATTATATCCTATTTCGGAATGAATTATATCCTGTTGATTCTGAGTAAATTACATCCTTCTGTTTCCGAATGAATTATAGCCTTCTATTTCCGAATCAATTATATCCTGCTGTTTCCGAGAAAGTCATATCCTGCTGTTTCCGATTATATCTATTCTTCTGTTTCCGAGTAAATTATATCCTGTTTCCGAATGAATTATATGCTGTTGTTCCCAAGTAAGTTATATCCTTCTGTTTCCGAGTAAAATATAACCTGCTGATTCCGATTATATTATATCCTGCTTTTTCCGATTATATTATATCCTGCTGTTTCCGATTATACTATATCCTCTTGTTTCTGATTAAATGATATCCTGCTGTTTCCTATTATATTATATCCTGCTGTTTCCGATTATACTATATCCTGCCGTTTCCCAGTAAATTATATCCTGCTGTTTCCGATTATATTAAATCCTGCTGTTTCCGTGTAAAATATAACCTGCTGATTCCGATTATATTATATCCTGCTGTTTCCGATTATACTATATCCTGCTGTTTCCGAGTAAATTATATCCTGCTGTTTCCGATTATATTATATCCTGCTGTTTCAGACTGAATTATATCCTGCTGTTTCCGATTATATTATATCCTGCTGCTTCCGAGTAAAATATAACCTGCTGATTCCGATTAAATTATATCCTGCTGTTTCCGAGTAAAATATAACCTGCTGATTCCGATTATATTATCTCCTGCTGTTTCCGATTATACTACATCTTGTTGTTTCCGAGTAAATTATATCCTGCTGTTTCCGATTATATTATATCCTGCTGTTTCTGAGTAATATGAAAACATCAAATCACCTTTACCTGATAAAACTCACTACCTCATTATGAGTCCTTCGGCATTTCATATTCTGAGCAGCTTAAAAGCTATGCACCCTTGAATGACGAGCTTTCATTTATTCGGGAAAATCCGCGGAAATGTTAAAGAAATAATTTATTTTTGGATAAAATAAGAGAAAGGTTAATGGCGAGTATATACGCAGACTATCTAAAAGATCTCAAGGAGTCAGGAATGTAATCCATTGCATTCGCGGAACAGTGGCTCGAAAATCTATTGAGATATTAAAGAAACGATTTGTTTTTTAATGAGATATTTATAAAAACTACTGGTGAGTATATGTAGACTATTTAAAGGAGTTTACGAAGTTAGTAGTGGGAGAGATTGCAATTTATATTGCATTTCGTGGAACAGACGTGGAGCCAAAAAGAAAAAATGTTCAAATGAGCATCAAACATTCCACTTGGCAGAATTCGGTAACAAATAAGACGTGTGTAAGCAGAGAGAGAGAGAGAGAGAGAGAGAGAGAGAGAGAGAGAGAGAGAGAGGTCTATTCATTCTTAAGATCGGCCTTGCGTACTCCAGCAACACCCCCCACCCAACCCAATCCCTAGTCAACCACCCGCCTCTCTTCCCGGAGACACGAATCCTTGAGCTGCCTGCTGCTTTCTGTGACCAAGCTTCAGTATGGCCACAGACACGAGGCGTGGAGGTTGTTCGTTGCGCTGCTCTCTCCCTCAACTCGGTTTCTCCCTCACTCTCTCTCTCCCTCTCCCACTCTCTCTCTCTCACACACACACCCATACCCTCCCCCTGCCCAAGCCTAGTAGCAGCAGCTACTAATACTTAGCTGACGCGATCTCCTACTTGCGTTTGACTCTTTTTTTTTATTATTATTATTTTAAAGTTTCCGAAACTTAAAAAGTTCTCTTCTCTCGTTTCCAAATCAAATAAAAGAAACTTTTTGATTCCAAAAGTGATGAGATAGATCATGAGCACTTTCATTTTCCAGGTGATATGCTAAAGAAAGGTGGAAGTCGAAACTGTTACTGGGTATTCTTATAAAACAAAAAGGGGGGAGGAATAATTAATCTGAGACTTGTACGCTTCAACACGTCCCCTGTCGGCGAACAAGGTAAGATGTGATAATTTTATTTCCTTTTAAAGGATTTCGTTCGTATTTTATAGTTGTCTTCGTACCTAGGTATGAATTTTAAATCGAGTATAAAGGGAATATCAATAATATAACTGCAGAAATGAAAGGCAATAGAAATTATATTTAAAATAAAAAAAAATTGTTAAAAGTTTTTTCCAATGTTGATTAATGTTTTCCTGTATTTCATTCGGTTAGACAAAAAAAAAAAAAAAAAAAAAAAAACAGAAAAGCTACTCTATCGAAGGGAAGGATGCAAGAAAAAACCTCACAATTATCAACTCCAAACCTCAGTAATCAGTTCGTACTTTTAAACAAGGACTACCAACAGAACGTCGACAGTCCTTACATGATAAATCATTTCTCTCATGCAAGAGTTATTCTTTCATAATAATAATAATAATAATAATAATAATAATAATAATAATAATAATAATAATAAAGAAGAAGAAGAAGAAGAAGAAGAAGAAGAAGAAGAAGAAGAAGAAGATGGCATAATCACAGCGTAATGAAATGATATAATTATTCTGAAACGAAATTTCAGAAATTAATATTTCGTAAACAGTTACGCATGTCTTGCAATTATTGAACAGCAAGAAATTTCACAGCTAACACGATATAGATCGAATGCATATTCATACGTATAATCTACATGATAAATGAGTGAGTGCTACGTCAAGGAAATGCTTACTCAATGTATACATACATATATACATATACATATATTAAACATTAAGCCGTTTCGCCAGTTACGAATGTCTGACAATTACTGAACAACAAGAAACTACATCACTACAATGATATGTTCAAATACATAGCCATATGCATGATCTGAAATATATATGTGCATGAATACATATATATACAAATTATATGTATACATACATATTTTTAATACATATGTATAACATAAATTGTATATATTTTTGTATGTATGTACAGTATATATATATATATATATATATATATGCACACACACACACATATATATATATATATAGATATATATATATATGTTAGTTATATATATATATATATATATATATATATTACATACATACATATACATACTCCATTGTTTCTCTTTCCTTCGTGGATTTTGTCTTTGTTTATATACATACATACAGTATATACATACATACATACATATATAGGATTAACACCAACAAGTTGAGATTACGTACTTATGTGTGCTTGAAGAGAGAGAGAGAGAGAGAGAGATGGCGGGGGTTGGGGGGTAGGGAGAGGGTTATTTAATACATCAATAAATTCAAAAGACTCCCGATCGATTCGGGGCCTATTTCATTAGCTCAGAATAGCTGAGATGACAGAAACGCCATTTTTATGAGACACTCAACTTTTACGTAAACGACTCTTATAAATGTCAAATTGATTTATTTATTTATCTATTTATTTATTAATCAATTAATTAAATAATTAATTAATTTATTTATTTATTTATTTACTTGTTTATTAATTAATTAATTAATCAATCATTCAAATAATTTATTTATTTACTCATTGATAATTAATCAATTAATTTATTTATTCATTTGTAATTAATTAGTTAATTAATTTATTTATTTATTAATCTGTTTATTTATTCATTTGTTTATCTATTTCCTAATCCGAATAAGTACCCACATACCTACTTATCTAACAATAAATAATGCGAATTGTTAATTGCTGCATAAATATTGAGGCTCAAGGGCTGAGCAGATAACACAGGACACTATCTTGACTCAGTTAATATATATATATATATATATATATATATATATATATTAATATATATATATATATATATATATATATATATATATATATATATTAACTTTATCACTTACCCAAAGTTCTGTTTTGATTTAATTACTAACAGGCCCTCGCTGAAACTGGATGATCTAGCGGAGATATTTATTCAAGAAAAGTTACAAGCTTTCCAGGGCTAACAGCCCTCATTGTCAAGTATCCGCTAGATACCATCCAGTTTCAATGAGGTCCTGTAATATATATATATATATAGCATATATATATATATATATATATATATATATATATATGTATATATATATATATATATATATATATATATACAGTATATATTATATATTATATATATACATATATGCAAGATAATTAATTAAACAGGTACACATTTAAAAACATTTACGTTACATAGGCTAGATGAAAGCACAGTGCACGCTTAACACACATTGAGATGGTTAATACAATAATAATAATAATAATAATAATAATAATAATAATAATAATAATAATAATAATAACTTGGACATCTGGAAAAATTAAGTTCAAGCCTTTTTAACGGAGAGTGAATGAACTAGCAGGATACCTAACATTATTTCTCAAAAAAAAAAGAGAAAAAAAAATATCCTTCCATTATCATTTGGACCAAGCTGACTACACTCCTTAAAACCAGCACATGACAGGCATCTATTTTAAATAAATAAACCATGTTCTTATCACAACTGTCATTGATAAAACTAGACTTTTAGGTTTCTTTCAAACGTATTATCAGAACATATCAAAACAGGTCGGTCTTTAAGCGTCCGTCCAATTAATGTTATGACTTTCTCCTCTATCTGGTGCATATATCATATAACATATTCTTTATGCAATTCATTTATCTTTCACATTAATTCCCGGTCTGACCAACGTAAAATAAACCACATGAATTACGTGTGATTTGATACGATGTTAAAAATGAAGAAGATTCAATACTACTGAAGAGAAACACGAATTATTACATACAGACAAAAAATACCTGTGTATGCATTAGTTGAATTCTTTATACAAGAGTACAGTAATTATTTATCAGTGAAGTAACTGAATACTGGTGCTTTAAAATGATGGCTGATTTCCACAATGAATGCCACTTTAAAAATGGAAATAAATTGTGCAAGAATTTTTTTTAAGTCATTTTATACAGACCATGACGTTGTTTGCTATGGGAATTCCCTAACTGACACACTTCTTCAAAAATATTCTCAAAACATGCATCGCATTCAGCAATGCCGTTGGTGTTGTACATTCATCAATACCCATTTAAAGGGTTATACACTTAAAAATATACTTACTTGAATTATACATCAAGTAATACTCTTTGTGTTGCACACTCATCAGTACTCATTTAAAGGGTTAAGCACTTAACAAAAAATATACTTACATGAACTGTGTACACTTACACACACTGATACTCAAACTACACACAAAAATGGTTTATTAATTCTATCATTTAGGGAAGCATCCACGTACAAATACGTTTGAAAGTTCAAATTAAAACGGAAATAATTTATGTAATTTTATCGTTTGGGAACAAATAAACACGTTCACGCTTAAAATTGTCTAGTTTTATCAAAGACAGTTTCGATAAGAACATGAATATCATTCAGTCTAGGAATGTATGAGCGTGCTTTATTTATCTAAAATAAATGTGTGTCAGGTGCAGGTTTTAAGGAGTGTAATTAGCTTGGTCCAAATGATAATGCAACGATATTTCTGTTATTATTGTAAAAAAAAAAAATAATATAAGTAAGGTATCCTGCAAGCAGATTCCCTCTCTGTCACGAAGGCTTCACTTCATTTTTCCAGATGTCCAAGTTTTTATTATTATTATTATTATTATTATTATTATTATTATTATTATTATTATTAACTTCATCGTTTAGGCATAGCATAGGCAACCACGTATACTCGCTTGAACGCACAAATTACAAATGAAACGTTCCCGGCTATAAACAGCCTCCACCCTCATCGGTTCCTTAAATTAGGGACTCGTGTCAAAGGACCTGTCATTCCGGAAGACCTCAGACGGCGGCCTATTGTGTTCGAACTTCTAACATCTTCGCAGAAGTTAGAAGTTCTCCCTCCCTGCCTTTCAACCCGCTGCGCACTTCAAGGAAATGACAGTTTTCCCCCTAATTGCAAATGATCTCAGTTCCTGGTAGAATCATCGACCTCTGAGTCACTTATTAGTTTTCTGCAAAAGAAAACTGTTGTGCCGGCTTTGTCTGTCAGTCCGCACTTTATACTGTCCGCACTTTATTCTGTCCGCCTCAGATCTAAAAACTACTGAGGTTGAGGCTGCAGTGTTGAATCTACCTCCAATCATCAAACATACTACACAGCCCTCTAGCCTCCTCAGTAGTTTTGATTTTATTTAAGGGTTAGCACAATCGTGCAACGATATAGGGTCGGGTCGCGGCTCATTCAGCATTATACCGAGACCACCGAAAGATAGATCTGTTTTCGGTGGCCTTGATTATACGCTGTAGCGGCTGCACAGAAAACTCGATTGCGTCGAAGAAAGCTCGGAGCATTTTTTTACTCGTTATTAACGACTGTAATTGAGGCAAGTCAATGACAGGTAATAAAGCCTTCATGTGTGGGATGTCTGTATGGAATGTATGGTCATTCCTTTTACTATACCTCCGTTCACATTCTCTTTCTTCCATCTGACTTTCCATCCTCTCTAACAATTATTTCGTAGTGCAACTGCTTTGAGGTTTTCCTCCTGTTACACCTGTCAAACCACCTTTACTCTCAATTTCCATTTCTGAGCGCTGAATGACCTCATCATAGTAGGCCCCAGCCTTTGGCTTCTGGCCTAAATTTTATATTCTAGCTCTAATTTCATGTCAAGGAAAATGCTAAGTGATTTTGTTATGGGTTTGCCTTATTGTAAAATTTTCTAAGGTCTTTCAAACTGACCGAAAATCCTTTGTGAATGATAGGTTCTGTTTCCCTGTAATGTATATATACTGTATATATATATATATATATATATATATATATATATATATATATACATATACATATATATATATAGAATAATCAACACACAATCACGTTGGAATAGAAATAAATTTCGATTTCATGTTAGATCGAAACCCAGGCCTTTCATTTGAAAGACTTGCCTGATCCTAATGAGTCAGAAATTTATATATATATATATATATATATATATATATATATATATATATATATATATATAAAATATATATATAGTATGTATGTATATGTATATATATACATATATACATGTTATTATATGTATATATATATATATATATATATATATATATACATATATTTTATAACTAAAGCGATTATTTCTTAAGCTAGTCCACGCCGCTAGTTACAATCTCCTTACTTTGACTGCTAAAAGGCAAATTCCAAGACTTCATGCCGTTTCAACTTGTTCGAATGAAACATGGAATTTAGGTCAGAGGCCAAGCGCTGGGACATGCGAGGTCATTCAGCACTGAAAGAGAAACTGAAAGAAAAGACGGTTTTAAAGATGTAAAAGGAGGAAAACCTGTTAGAGGATGGAAAGTCAGATGGAAGAAAGGGGCTGCAGCTAGCGGCCGTAGGGACGCCGCAAATGGCCTTGAGTAATGCCTACAATGGACCGCGTGAGGTTCACTGATGGCAGTACGCCCCTAACGGGGACGTGTAATCCTGAAGGAACGGTGATCCGAATTCTAATCACACTATTTTCCCTTCAGCAAAATCGAAGAATTCAATCGCAGCCCAACAGACCACACCGGAATGAATCCAGAGATCGAATCACACAGACTAACGCAATTGCAAAATCCATCGTTGTCAAAGGACAATTGAATAAATTTCCATAAGCGCTTGTTGCTAAGTTCCCTGTCGTCAATTTCTGTCCCGAGTAAAAATGACGTAGTCTCTGGGAAGAGAAATTTGCTTAATTGCCGCAGGAGTGGGAAAACATTCGGTTCCAATTTGAATTCCATTTGGGTCTGCTCATTTCGCGAGCGCAGTTACGAATGATTCTTTTTTTTCTTTTTTTATTTTTGGCAGGTGTTTTGCGGAAGGTGTTTCGATTTCGCTTTTTTTTTTTTTATAGGTTTGCAAGATGCGGTGAATTATCCGTCAGGTTAACTTACAGAGAGAAGCTACACCAGACCTTTGATAATTCAAATGATTGTACACATGAATGTGTGTCTACTTATATGTGTAGATGGGAACATGATTCCTACAGCATATTAAACACACACACACACATATATATAATATAAATATATACGTATACATACATACTTACAATTCTGTGTGTACACTTTCCCTTCTATCACTTATATCGAGAGATTAAAAGGACAGAGAGAGAGAGAGAGAGAGAGAGAGAGAGAGAGAGAGAGAGAGAGAGAGAGAGAGAGAGAGAGAGAGAGAGAGAGAATATAATATTGTTGACCTCCTAACTCAACTCTTAATGCCCCAACATAAAAGTGATCTGCATGGCACTCCTCCTATTCCTGTCCCTGACTCACAAATGGCAATAAAGTAATGACAATAAAAAAGGGAAAATAATAAAAAGGAAAATATAAAAAAAAAAATCAGGAACATTAAGTCACATAACGATTCGACATTCCTTTGTCTTCCGTGTCTGCGACGATGATAGGAAATCGGGGCTTTACGACGAGAGAGAGAGAGAGAGAGAGAGAGAGAGAGAGAGAGAGAGAGAGAGAGAGAGAGATCTTGCAGAGGATTCCAAAGAGTTTGTGGTCATTAATATTATTATTGTTATTATTATTATTATTAGACAGAGAGAGAGAGAGAGAGAGAGAGAGAGAGAGAGAGAGAGAGAGAGAGAGAGAGAGAGAACTTGCACAAGTATTCACCACTTACACAAGAGGATGCCAAATAATTGAAGTTATTGTTACTATGAGAGAGAGAGAGAAAAACTTTGGCAAGTATCCACCTGTAACCACATTGAATCCTAAGCCTTTGGCCTTTAGCGCTTTTCTAGAGAGAGAGAGAGAGAGAGAGAGAGAGAGAGAGAGAGAGAGAGAGAGAGAGAGAGAATCCGCAAAAGTATCCACCATAACCATCAGCCGAAACTAAAACCTTCAGCCCTAAGTGGCCGTTCTTAGAGAGAGAGAGAGAGAGAGAGAGAGAGAGAGAGAGAGAGAGAAAGCAAGGGCACTTTGCCGTCGGAATGTCCTCGTGGAATGCAATGAAGGAGGCGATTAAGACGTCGGAGAGGTTATAACAACTCTTCATAAAGGGTTGTTTCCTTCCCCCGTCGCTTTTTTTGGGGGGTCACTGACAGGTAGTAGTGCGGTCCTGGGCGCTGCTCTGCTGGGGCGGGCTGGTCGAGCAATAGGATGGAGATAAGAGGGGTCGTCTTGGGGAGTGACTGTTGGAGGATTGGAGGAGGAGGGATAATTTGGTGGAGGTGGGATAATTTTGAGGAGGAGGGATAATTTGGAGGAGGAGCTGAACGTGAAAGGATTGGAGGAGGATGTACTGTTGGAGGAAGGACAGTTGGAGGATTGGTCAAGGAGGAGGAAGGACTGTTGGAAGAGGAGGGATAGTTTGGAGGAGGAACGACAGTTCGGAGGAGGAGGGGCAGTTGGAGTGGGAAGGACAGTTTGGAGGAGCAGCGACAGTTCGGAGGAGGAGGGCAGTTGGAGGATCGGGGGAGGAGGGGCAGTTTAAGGATTGGAGGAGGAGGGGCAGTTGGAGGAGGAAGGACAGTTCGGAGGACTGGAGAACGAGGGACAGTTGGAGGATTGGAAGACAAGGTACAGTTAGAGGATTGGAGGAGGAGGGACAGTTGGAGGAGGAAGGACAGTTTGAAGGAGAAGGAACAGTTTGGAGGATGAGGAACAATTTGGAGGATTGGAGGAGGAGCGACAGTTCGGAGGAGGAGGAGGAGCAGCTGGAGGTTTGGAGGAGGAGGGACAGTTGGAGGAGGAAGGACAGTTTGAAGGAGAAGGAACAGTTTGGAGGATGAGGGACAGTTTGGAGGACTGGAGGAGGAGGGACAGTTGGAGGACTGGAAGACAAGGTACAGTTAGAGGATTGGAGGAGGAGAGACAGTTTGGAGGATTGGAGGAGGAAGGCAGTTGGAGGAGAAACCGTTGGAAAAGGGAAGATTGGAGGAGGGACAACTGGGGGAGGGAACTTATATATATATACGAGTATATATATATATATATATATATATATATATATATATATATATATATATATATATATATATATATATATATATATATATATATATATATATATATATATTATATGTGTGTGTGTATGTATGAACACATTTATAATTTATATTTACAAAGTCCATTCAAACGCAAGCATAAATATTATACAAAAATAAATTATAAAAGCAAGATCACCAAAGCATCGTGCATGCAGTACAGCCATATTAAAAAATCCTCTCTCCCCCCTTCTTTTCACTGCGCATGCGCACGACGCATTCAGTAAACAGGAAATCGAGACTGAAAACGACCAGGAAAACAGCGCGATAAAAAGGGAACGGTCGTTTGATTGGAGCGGTCGAGGACAATTCAATAAAGGCTCATTTTAAAGGTTTCAGGAAAGAGGAAATGGGTTGTCACAATGACCGACTGACGGGCAGACGGCTGAAACGGAAGTGTAAAGAGTATTGCTGCAAAAGTAACGATGATAATGGAAGACCTACAGTTTTTCAGAAAGACACTCATATGTACATATTATATTTTTTACACACACACACACATACACACACTCGCGTATAAACCTATGTACGTGTGTGTGTGTGTGTGTGTGTATGTATTTAATAATTATATGAAATGAATTCACACAAACATATGTATGTAGGTTTAGTGGTGACAAGCGTTGCCAGAATGTGAAGAAATCGAGAAGTTAAGTCAGCACTGATGTATCTGGCAGAATGTATCTGGTAAAAGTGACATATTGATTCCATATATATATATATATATATATATATATATATATATATATATATATATATATATATATATATATTAGTATATATACATACATATATATATATATATATATGTATATATATATATATATATATATGTATATATGTATATGTATATATATATATATATATATATATATATATATATATATATATATATATATATATATATATATATATATATATATATATGCTGATTGGCAGCTGGAGATTGAAGGCAAAAATCATATGTAACTTGACAGGGTCCAAAATAAACTTTTGGTGAAACTGACGTTACAGAGAGCACATGGTGAACGAGATCATTTTTATCATTAAACCTGATTACAAATTCTATAATGAAAGCAAAGTGCGTATTAAAATATCAAGCCAAGACTATTTTTGGTGAAAAAAGAAGTTTAAGAAAAGCTTGTGTCATGTTTCCATGATCATTCATTGTCTGGAATCACAGAGTGAAGGAGGGGAAGGCCAAAAGTTGTGTAATAACAAAAGGGGTTGTGATTTAAT
>NC_089761.1:32283143-32305643 GCF_040412425.1 Macrobrachium rosenbergii | reverse complement strand
GCTCTTACGGATATCTCTTTCAAGGGAGAAAATCTCCGCGGTCGCTCTTGCTCAGAATGAAATTGAGCTTCTTCGTTTGCCGACGTGTGAAGTTGGTGAATACAGAATTAGAAAAGTATGATGAAGAGGGTAATGAGTCGACAACACTGAGATTAAATGAGGGTTCTGATTTTACTCCTGTCGACAGGAGGGAATGGTGGGGAAGTTCGGTCGAAATACCCATTAACTTTAGTGGCTAAAAGTACTTTTGTGAAAGAAGAGTTCAGAGCAAATAGGAACTATTTTGGAACTGAGAGAGAAAAGCAGAATAAAAAAAAAAATATTCTCTCTAGCAAGGAAAGGAGGAAAGAAAGAATAAAAGAATGTGCAAAGAGTAATAAATAGATCGAGTCCAGATTTTTTTAGAAAGGAAATGGAAATGAACATTACAGCAATCATTAATTTAATATAAAAAAATAAACATATTAACTTTTAATGTTCTCGTTCCATTCGAATTTTAGACCGACGCAGTGAAAAACAATTTAACACGTCGCCAAAGATTCACTAAGGTTTCCTTATATACATATTTACAGCACATGGAAATAAATATATATATATATATATATATATATATATATATATATATATATATATATATATATATATATATATATATATATATATATATAGAAATAATCAACACAAATCACGTTTGGAACAGAAACAAATCTCGTGTGATTACATGAGCTATGAATCTGTTAGCTACAAGTCTATATTCCTATCCTAGAAGCAAATAATTGGCAGTTATCGTACTTTTGTTGAAGACCTTTCTTCTGTGTGTGTGAGTGCGAGTGTGTGTGTGTGTGTGTATGTGTGTGTGTACGTGTGATTACATTTTTATATTTCTTACATTTTTTATATCTATTAACTTATTAATTTATTTTTTTCTCTTTTAACAAGTGATCTCTTCTTTCTGTATTTCCCATTGCATTCTGAAACTTCTTTCTACTGAACACCAGCTTGATTTTCAAGTCAGTGGCCCTTTGGGCTTGTTCCACACGAATAGGGATCATCTCATAATAATAATAATAATAATAATAATAATAATAATAATAATAATAATAATAATAATAATAATAATAATAATCTTGAATTTCAAGTCAATGGCCCTAGTGGCTTTGTTCCACACGAATTGGGTTCATCCTCTGAATAATAATAATAATAATAATAATAATAATAATAATAATAATAATAAATAATAATAATAATAATAATAATAACCTTGACTTTCAAGTCAATGGCCCATGTGGCTTTGTTCCACACGAATAGGGATCATCTACATAATAATAATAATAATAATAATAATAATAATAATAATAATAATAATAATAATAATAATAATAATAATAATGTGTTACGAACCTGTAAGCTACACGTCTACATCCCTACTCAAGAAGCACAAGCAGAACCCAAGATTTAAGGGACGAACCAAATCAGGCGAAATACACAGAGTACCCTCTTGAAGAGCTGGAAGACGCGCGCCCTGGATTTCCAGTTCTCTCCCAAAAGCCTTTTGATGTATGCTTCGCCGGCGAGTCTCCTTCTTCCCCCCCATGAATAGGTTATGAAATGCCTACGAAATCAATTTCACTGCCATTTGCCGCTTCTCTTTGAAGCTCTGCATCTGCAGCAAACATTGTCAGTAATGGGATGTTGTTGCCAATGCTATGAATTATTCAGAAAGGTACGCAAAAGTATTTTGAATGAGATTTGCTGTATACAAATGTAGACAAATAAATTTACGAAGCAGGGAGAGAGAGAGAGAGAGAGAGAGAGAGAGAGAGAGAGAGAGAGAGAGAGAGAGAGAGAGAGAGAGAGAGAGAGAGAGAGAGAGAGGTAGCATATGAGGAACGGGCAGATGAGATGGAAAAATTAAGCCTCTCCTTACTTTCTTTAATTGACTTCCTGAAAAACATGCTTTGTATTGAGAGAGAGAGAGAGAGAGAGAGAGAGAGAGAGAGAGAGAGAGAGAGAGAGAGAGAGAGAGAATATAATATTCCTGCAACTAACACATCAATATGTAATAACTCATTTTCTACACACACACACACACACAGAGAGAGAGAGAGAGAGAGAGAGAGAGAGAGAGAGAGAGAGAGAAATATAATATTCCTGCAACTAACGCATCAATATGTAATAGCTCATTTTCTACAGAGAGAGAGAGAGAGAGAGAGAGAGAGAGAGAGAGAGAGAGAGAGAGAGAGAGAGAGAGAGACGTCAAACGCTGTCAGACACATGGCAGTGATATTCCAACATCCCTGTCATGTTTTCAACTTAGCAGATGCCGTAACTTGTCTCGTTTTTAACTCGACAGATGCCTCTAAACTTTTGCCACATCGATCTGTCGCCCGAGACTTGCAATCACTTTCTGCAATCAAGGTTCTTGCTCGCTGCTATCAATTGCAAAAGCGGCAGGAGAAAGAAACGTGTCAGGATCGCGTCCTTCATTTGTGTCAGCTGCATTCTGTCTTATATATATATATATATATATATATATATATATATATATATATATATATATATATATATATATATATATATATATATATATATATATATATATAAATATATATCATTAAGTTATCCTCACCAACTCTCTCTCTCTCTCTCTCTCTCTCTCTCTCTCTCTCTCTCTCTCTCTCTCTCTCTCAATTCAAAAACACAAGAAAATTAAAATTAAATGCATGTTTTTCAGGAAGACATTAATAAAGAAACAAATGGGAGGTTAATTTCGCCATTTCTTTGCATGCTCCAAGTATGCCATCTCTCTCTCAATGCAAACCCAAGACACTGAAATTATCTGCATGTTTTTCAGGAAGTCAGTTCATAAAGAAGAAACGAATAGCTTCATTTTTGCCATCTCTTTGCATGCTTCTTGTATGCCATCGCTCATCGCTCTCTCTCTCTCTCTCTCTCTCTCTCTCTCTCTCTCTCTCTCTCAATCCACACTCAATGACACTAAAATTATTTGCATGTTTTTTAAGAAATCTATTAACAAAGAAAGAAACGAACTTAATTTTGGCATCTCGTAATCATGTTCCCCGTATACTCTCTCTCTCTCTCTCTCTCTCTCTCTCATAAGTTCATTTTTCTTTATTTGCATACAGCATATTTTACTCAAAATAATTTTCGTAAAGGTTACATTATTATCATAAACATAAGGTGACAACATTACCTCATTTCTCCAACAGAAATATTCCTTAAAACAAAGCATTTAAGATTTGTCCTCTTCAGAATTGATATTGCAACAAACAATTAATCTCCTCCGTTGTCAGGGAGGAAACTTAATTTTCTCGCGAAGACTCAGTCCCACTCTTGCAAGAGATCACTGGGTAAATCTGTCTAGGTTCTGCGATTTATAAGAGCTTTTTCATAGGAGAAAAAACGTGTGTATCTGACAAAGAAAAAAAATTTAATTAACGCTTCAAAGACAGAATCCTTGATACTGGGAAGATAACAAGATTCCTAAACGGCGTTACATCGTTATTGGAGTTTTTGTTGCAACGTGAGAAGAATCAATATCATTAAGCACTTATCTTCGTCGGTGGATTTTTATTGCTGAAGCTTTTGCAGAGATATCTGCCACTTGGTCACGTACATAGATGGAGGGTTTTATGGATTTGAGTCCTCTGCAGTTTTTTAAAGACTGAAATTATACCGACTCAGCAATATCCCATAAGAAATGACAAAGCAAAAATTATGACTTTAAATAAAAAAGATAGTATAAATGAATTGAACGTCATGCAAAAATGAAAACAAGCTAACTGGAAATACACTTGAAAACAGTAAAGCTAGACATGCGGACTAAGCCATATCGTCTAGGAAATAACACCTAAAAATGTAAACAAATAAGTGAATAAAAATCACATATAAATAAAAATGCATCTAAGAAATTTATCTGGTATGGATGAAGTATCATTTTAATAAACTTATAATAGCAACCTTCTTTTCAACATCACGAATGCTTTCAATTATAATCACTGGAAAATAATGATCTTGTATTTTCTAACAGCTCCTTTCTAAGACAATGTATATACTGTCATTGTGTTCACATATTCAGCTTTTAAGGTTGTATCTTATTTCTGGCTTATATATGGAATCTACTGGTCACTTTTTAACAGATACTTATGTAATTATAACAGCCACATACCCTCTTAACTCCTCGAATTCTTCATGCTTTTTGGATACTCTTGTCCCTACAAAGCCTTAGATCCAGATGCGAGAAATATGAAGTAATTCTGATGTCCGGCAGCAGGATTCGAACCTGCATCCAGAGTACCAGAACGAGGTCACGTAGCCGAGTCTTTGCGAGAACATGACGACCTCTAAATGAATCCCCTTCATTTTATGACGAGGATTAAAGGCCATGGATATCTCGTAACGGCATAACCTCATCTGAAAACATTTTTTTTTCAATTCGCCAAAATCCACTCATTCTGAACTTTGATTCAATCTTCGCTGAGTACAAACGCACCTCAATATTCGTGCGAAGCAATTATTGACGAAGAGCATTAAAAATACGTTCAGTTCAGGCGACTTCCCCAAAAAACGATTTGGAAATGGCTTGCCTGAATCAGGTCATATTCAGCCATTGGGGACGCAGGATTGAGCTTTCGGATAATTGGATCGGTGTAAGGATACCAGATTCTAAGGTTAGCCTTTGCAGTGACATCAGTCTACAAATGGAGCGAAAATGAAATGGATTGCTTTTTACTGAAACGCACACACACACACATGTATATATGTATATGTACATATTTATAAATATATATAGATACACACACACGCACATATATATATATATATATATATATATATATATATATATATATATATATATATATATATATATATATATATATATATATGTATACATATATGTCAATAAATTAGAACAATCTCTGTCTCTCAATAAGAACAATCTCTCTCTCTCTCTCTCTCTCTCTCTCTCTCTCTCTCTCTCTCTCTCTCTCTCTATATATATATATATATATATATATATATATATATATATATATATACACATATATATCATACCATCATAATTCACTTCCAATCTGAAAGATTTCAAAGGATGATGAAAATTCCAGGAGTTAAAGTTCAAAGGCTGTTTTCAGGTTGAGTTGTTATTTCTATATTTTTTCTTCTTTCTTTCTTCTTTCTTCTCTCTCTCTCTCTCTCTCTCTGAAAAGAAGAATTAAATTTCCATTCTGGATCTGTATTTTTCTCTTTGGATGAGATGTAACAAAGGTAATTCAGAATTCTTTCTTTTTCGGTAAATGGCCGTCAAAAATTGGGTCTCGACCCGATCTCAAGAGAGAGAGAGAGAGAGAGAGAGAGAGAGAGAGAGAGAGAGAGAGAGAGAGAGAGAGAGAGAGAGAGAGAGAGAGAGTTTCCACTTTTCTTTTGTTCTCATTCTCTCTTCTCTTTTTTTCAATGATTTCTCCGAGAAAGGACGAATAAAAAAAAAAAAAGAAAGGTTCGCCGTTCTTATATTGGCTTCGTTTTCAGACAAATAGAGGAATATGAAAATCTGACGTTTCTGAAGGTATTTTAGGTTGAAATTCTTATCACTGAATCATATTATCCTTTGAACTGAACTTCTAGCATTTTACTAATTCAAGATGCTAATCGTATTCACCACCTATCTTTCAGTCACCACTATTATCGTATGCGCTTATCTTTTACATATTAATTATTCAGTCATTGTATTAATTAAGTTACCATTTCAAAGAAAATACAACTTATTAATGATCAAAAGGCTCGAATTATAACCTGAAACATAATAAAATAACATTTGAAATGCAGGTAACTTTTTGCATAAGAACTTAGGATAATTTAACATCAACTCTTGGCCATTTCTAATCCTAAGTCAGCGTAAACGAATTAACATCATTTCTAAACAAAAATATATTGTAACACTACGGCTGATGCTGAAATCGTTGTTGATAAAGCGTTAAACAAAATTACTATAAAAACCCCATAAAAAGATAATCTTAAGCCATCTACCATTTTCTTCGTATATCGTTGGAACATAGCGTTTTGAAATATTTCGCAAACATTATAAAGGTTCTTATACACATTTCAGTTCTCGGATGTAATTAGATGTCATTATTATGGTTGCGACATCTTTAATATCCTTAAGTCGTATGACGATGCTGACTAATTCTTACATTCGCTAAGAGGATATTAAACTTTCGCAATTGCAGTGGGGTAGTTTTACGAGCCATTAATACCACGTAAGTTTTACTCGACTTATCTTTTTCAGTAATGACTTAAACAATAATACGAATAAATAGACTGCGAGGTTACTAACATGCAAATCTCTTAAACCCTAAACTTAAATATTTATAATTAAATCTAACGTTCTTACTAAGAATGCAATGAAAATCAACAAATTCTAAGAAATATTACACGTGTGATAAATCGTTTGATATAGATTATATATCTATAATTTTCTGACTGCTTAAATTGTAACAAGTTTGGCCCTCAATCAAAACCGTCTGAAACAAATGATTCCACTGTAAACGATAGTAGGGACATTATTATTATTATTATTATTATTATTATTAATATTATTATTATTATTATTATTATTATTATTATTATTATTATTATTATTATTATTATTATTCATCTACAATTTAATTTAATATGCTGGAAACCGTAAACCATATTATTATTATTATTATTATTATTATTATTATTATTATTATTATTATTATTATTATTATTATTATTATTCATTTACAATTTGCAAAAGTAAAGTGATGCAATTAAATAGAGAAGATTAATTTCGATTTTTCAAAAACTCAAATATTGAATTATTTATTTTTTCAGTATTTCAGCGTTAATTTTATGCAAAGACGTATTGATATTCCATAAAATATGAAACACAGATTCCCGTGTATTGATGCACTATAGAATTTTACCAATCAAGATAGTGATTTCCAATCAGGGCGTAACAGAAATAAATTAAATGATTACCCTCAAGAAACAGTTCGTTTAAAATGTCGCAGAATGGAGGGATTTTAAAGATAAATTTTTTATGTATGTTAGATAAGTTTGCGTCATACTTCTGTTGTTATTAAGCTTCTTTTATCATATACAAAAATTTTTTTTTATCTCGGAAAAGCTACAACAATCCTCTCTGAACAGGGAAAATGGACGATGTTCGCTGAATTTTTGGAGCTCATATCAACTGAATTGGAATTGATATGTGATCTATATTCAAGTAATTAGAAAGAAATTAAAATTAAAATTCGTGTTTTGAATATAACCATACAAGTAGAATTTCACACTTTATTAAAAATTACCTTCTGTACAGTGGTTGAAAGGCACGGAGTAATGAAAAGTGGCAAGCTGTCACCGTAGAGTTTATCAACTACGTTATAACCTCACTACGCCTGTATTACAGGAGTACCACCTTGACGCTTACGTAAATGAAATCCTTATATAACTCCGTTGCCCCATGTTGCCCCTAAAAGGTACTCTTCTAATAGGAGTTGATTAAAAAAACGTTAATGCACCACTACGAAACGGCTGGGAAATGGACGAGTGGCATTATATGAGCTTACGCAGTATTAGAACCTAATTCTAGGTTGACGCAATGGAAATTCATTTCAGAATTATATTGCACTTTGATGTAGTGTTATAATGATAATAATAATAATAATAATAATAATAATAATAATAATAATAATAATAATAATAATGGATATCGTCACACAATCACGAGTGTAGTAGAAATCAATGTCTAACTCACATCGGGGTCAAATCTAGATTATTCGAGTATAAGGCAAGGGCTCTACCGACTAAACCACAGAGGTAATAAAAGTAGTTAAAACCTTAATTACCTACATTACCAGCGTAGGGAAATCCTCAAGTACTAAGTACCAAGTTCCAGCTTCTTTTAAGACCTTCCTGGCTTAATGTCTATCTCACATCAGGATCGAACAATGCAACAGGCACTGTAAGGATAAGTTTTAGTCACCATTAAAAAATACTGGAATAATTATAAGAAACATACACATTCAGAAACATCTATCTGTGTATTTTATTAGGGTAATTATTAAGTTTACTACGATTCTATTACTTTCTACAGAAACCAGAAAGAGCTGTAAGTTAATTCAAACAATTTAAAAAAACGATAGTTTTCTTTATGTTATTCGAAATCTCCTCTTTGCATTCAAAATATTTATCAATCATTCCACCTTATTAGGATGATTACGAAGTTTATTAAGATTCTATTACATTCTTCAGAAACCAGAAACAGCTGGAAGTTAATTTCAACAGTTTGAAAAACGATAGTTCTCTTTATATTTTTCAAGATCTCTTTGCCCTCAGAATGTTTATCAGAAATACCGAATACCCTCTTCTAGCCATTTCTAGGGAGCATCAGATAACGATTTTATCCCAAGCCGATGCTACAACCTTGACCTGTATGTTTCTATTGGAAATTCATGATAACTTTTCAGTTTACTCACTCGAAAAATATTTTATTCAAGTACTGACTCTCATCAGAATGCAGTACAGTTTTCTGTGTCAGTAATAATCTATACTTAATCAGTGTGGTATTATACCCCCATGGAATTATCTTATGTTAAATATATTTATTTGGTACTGAGGATTCGGGTGGTTTATGATAATACACGAAAAATATAACGGTGACTAGCATTAATATTTTCACCTTTTAAAATATTATAAATGAAGACAACACAAAATAACTGATACGTTGAAAGGCGTGTTTAATACATGTAAGAAAAACTGCGAACGGCAAGATGAAGAACAGAAGAGAGGAACAGCTTAATAAAATACAAACGGTAAAAGAAAGAACAGAAAAAAAGGAACAGCTAGACATTGGTGAAGTGAAGCACACTACAGAGAAGTAGCGCTAATAAAACGTGGCAAAACTATACCGTAGATTTTATCACACGGTCCCCAGTGACAGGTAATCTCGGGCAAAGGGATAAAGAAGGTACTTCTGCGCGCTCAATGGGGCTGTAAGTACCTCATTCTGTGTGAAAGTCATATCGTATGTTGTAGAGTGGTGCTTCTCACATGCCAAGTGGTAATTTTTGGGCAAATATGAAACTCTACAGCGTAAGATCTCTCGTAGGCTTCGGTGATGAAACGGTGGGATGGTCTTTGATGCGATTTTACGAAGGAAATAATCTTTTTAATGCTACTTAGAAAGTATACATTTTTTTAATACAAACATCTCGTTTAAATTGACATGTACTTAAATTGCTAAAACAGTCTATAAATAAATAAGGGGATGGGTATCAACATCTGAATGATTTCCAATGGCACAAAGATAATATATAATCTTTAAAGCTAAATCAATTAATTTTAACGATTTATTTCTTTAAATTTTATAGATTTCGAAATTATAATTAAACGTTTATATATATATATGTGTATGTATATATACATACATACATATATATGTGTATATATATACATATATATATATGTATATATACACACACACGCATATATATATATATATAAATTTCTGACTCACGTCGGGATCGAACCCAGGTCTCTCAGGTGGAAAGCAAGGGCGTTACCCACTGGGCCATACAAGTCTAAAAGAAGTCGGAACCTGAGAGCAACTGCACCCAAGGAATTACCTGGGCAAGCTAACTGCTTGCATACCAGCGAGTTTTCCCCAACTTCCCGACTCAGCAATGACCCAATGGACAACATTTCATTCCAATTATCCCTTCTGAGTGAATAAGATAGAAAGCATCAACACACAATCACGTGTGGAACAGAAATAAATTTCTGACTCACGTCGGGATCAGCAAGTCTCCTTGGTGGAAAGCAGGGCGTTACCCACTGGGCCATACAAGTCTAAAAGAAGTCGGAACCTGAATCACGAGCTGCACCCAAAAGGAATTACCTGGAGCAAGCTAACTGGGACATACCAGCGAAGTTTTCCCAACTACACTCAATAATGACCCAATGGACAACATTTAGGCTCAATTATCCGGGACAGAGTGAATAAAGATGAAAATCATCAACACACAATCAAAGTGGAACGGAAATAAATTTTCTGACTCGTCGCGGATCAGACAGGTCTCTCAGGTGGAAAGCAAGAGGCGTTACCACTGGGCCATACAGTCTAAAAGAAGTCGGAACCTGAGCAACTGCCAGGAATTGCCTGGGCAAGCTGCCAACGCATACCAGCAGTTTTCCCCAACTGACTCATAATGACCCAATGGACAACATTTCATTCGAATTATCCCTTCTGATGAATAAGATAAAATCATCAACACACAATCACGTGTGGAACAAATAAATTTCTGACTCCACGTCGAGGATCGAACCCAGGTCTCAGGTGGAAAGCAAAGGCGTTACCCACTGGGCCATACAAGTCTAAAAAGTGGAACCTGAGAGCAACTGCAGGAATTACCTGGGCAAAGCTAACTGCTTGCATACCAGCGGGATTTTCCCCAACTTCCCACGACTCAGCAATGACCCAATGGACAACATTTCATTCGAGATTATACTTCTGAGTGAATAGATAGAAATCATCAACACACAATCACGTGTGGAACAGAAATAAATTTCTGACTCGTCGGGATCGAGCCCAGGTCTCAGGTGGAAAGCAAGGGCGTTACCCGCTGAACCACAAGTCTAAAGTCGGAACCTGAGAGCAACTGCACCCGGGAATACCTGGGCAAACTAACTGCTTGCATACCAGCAGTTTTCCCCAACTTCCCACGACTCCTAATGACCCAATGGACAACATTTCATTCGAATTATCGCTACAGTGAATAAGATAGAAATCATCAACTTTGTCACGTGTGGAACGAAATAAATTTCTGACTCGTCGGGATCAGACGGAGTCTCTCAGGGTGAAAGCAAGAGCGTTACCCACTGGAGGCCATACAAGTCTAAAAGTCGGAACCTGAGCAACTGCCAAGGAATTACCTGGGCAATAACTGCTTGCATACCAGCGGATTTTCCCCAACTTCCCGACTCAGCAATGGCCCAATGGACAACATTTCATTCAGAATTATCCCTTCTGAGTGAATAAGATGAAATCATCAACACACAATCACGTGTGGAACAGAAATAAATTTCGACTCACGTCAGGGATCGAACCAGGTCTCTCAGGTGGAAAGCAATTTACCCGCTGGGCCATACAAGTCTAAAAAGTCAGAACCTGAGCAACTGCACCCCGAATTACCTGGGCAAGCTAACTTGCATACCAGCATTTTCCCCAACTTCTCAGCAATGACCCAATGGACAACATTTCATTCAGTTATTTCTGAGTGAATAAGATTGAAATCATCAACACACAATCACGTGTGGAACAGAAATAAATTTCTGACTCACCGGGGATCAGACCCAGGTCTCTCCTGACGGTGGAAATTTATTTCGTTCCACTGGCCATACAAGTCTAAAAGTGGAACCTGAGAGCAACTGCACCCAAGGGATAACCTGGGCAAACTAACCTTGTCCATTGGGTTTTCCCCAACTTCCCGACTCATGTTGGGGAAAATGGACAACATTTAGCTTCGAATTATCCGCTTCTGTGAATAAGATAAAAATCATCAACTTTTAATCACGTATGGAACAGAAATAACGCCTCTTGCTTTCCACCTGAGACCTGGGTTGATCCCGACGTGAGTCAGAAATTTATTTCTGTTCCACACGTGATTGTGTGTTGATGATTTCTATCTTATTCACTCAGAAGGGATAATTGAATGAAATGTTGTCCATTGGGTCATTGCTGAGTCGGAAGTTGGGGAAAACTCGCGGTATGCAAGCAGTTAGCTTGCCCAGGTAATTCCTTGTGTGCAGTTGCTCTCAGGTTCCGACTTCTTTAGACTTGTGTATGGCCCAGGGGTAACGCCTTTGGCTTTCCACCTGAGAGACCTGGGTTCGATCCCGACGAGTCAGAAATTTATTTCTGTTCCACACGTGATTGTGTGTTGATGATTTCTATCTTATTCACTCAGAAGGGATAATTCGAATGAAATGTTGTCCATTGGGTCATTGCTGAGTCGGGAAGTTGGGGAAAATCGCTGGTATGCAAGCAGTTAGCTTTGCCCAGGTAATTCCTTGGGTGCAGTTGCTCTCAGGTTCCGACTTTTTTAGACTTGTATGGCCCAGTGGGTAACGCCCTGCTTTCCACCTGAGAGACCTGGGTTCGATCCCGACGTGAGTCAGAAATTTATTTCTGTTCCACACGTGATTGTGTGTTGATGATTTCTATCTTATTCACTCAGAAGGGATAATTCGAATGAAATGTTGTCCATTGGGTCATTGCTGAGTCGGGAAGTTGGGGAAAACTCAGCTGGTATGCAAGCAGTTAGCTTGCCCAGGTAATTCCTTGGGTGCAGTTGCTCTCAGGTTCCGACTTCTTTTAGACTTGTATGGCCCAGCAGGTAACGCCCTTGCTTTCCACCTGAGAGACCTGGTTCGATCCCGACGTGAGTCAGAAATTTATTTCTGTTCCACACGTGATTGTGTGTTGATGATTTCTATCTTATTCACTCAGAAGGATAATTGAATGAAATGTTGTCCATTGGGTCATTGCTGAGTCGGGAAGTTGGGGAAAACTTCGCTGGTATGCAAGCAGTTAGCTTGCCCAGGTACCCTTGGGTGCAGTTGCTCTCAGGTTCCGACTTCTTTAGACTTGTATGGCCCAGTGGGTAACGCCCTTGCTTTCCACCTGAGAGACCTGGGTTCGATCCCGACGTGAGTCAGAAATTTATTTCGTTCCACACGTGATTGTGTGTTGATGATTTCTATCTTATTCACTCAGAAGGGATAATTCGAATGAAATGTTGTCCATTGGGTCATTGCTGAGTCGGAAGTTGGGGAAAACTCGCTGGTATGCAAGCAGTTAGCTTTGCCCAGGTAATTCTGGCAGTTGCTCTCAGGTTCCGACTCTTTTAGACTTGTATGGCCCAGTGGGTAACGCCCTTGCTTTCCACCTGAGACCTGGGTTGATCCCGACGAGTCAGAAATTTATTTCTGTTCCACACGTGATTGTGTGTTGATGATTTCATCTTATTCACTCAGAAGGGATAATTCGAATGAAATGTTGTCCATTGGTCATTGCTGAGTCGGGAAGTTGGGGAAAACTGCTGGTATGCAAGCAGTTAGCTTGCCCAGGTAATTCCTTGGGTGCAGTTGCTCTCAGGTTCCGACTTCTTTAGACTTGTATGGCTCCAGTGGGTAACGCCCTTGCTTTCCACCTGAGACCTGGGTTCGATCCCGACGTGAGTCAGAAATTTATTTCTGTTCCACACGTGATTGTGTGTTGATGATTTCTATCTTATTCACTCAGAAGGGATAATTCGAATGAAATGTTGTCCATTGGGTCATTGCTGAGTCGGGAAGTTGGGGAAAACTCAGCTGGTATGCAAGCAGTTAGCTTGCCCAGGTAATTCCCTGCGGTGCAGTTGCTCCCAGGTTCCGGACTTCTTTAGACTTGTATGGCCCAGTGGGTAACGCCCTTGCTTTCCACCTGAGAGACCTGGGTTCGATCCCGACGAGTCAGAAATTTATTTCTGTTCCACACGTGATTGTGTGTTGATGATTTCTATCTTATTCACTCAGAAGGATAATTGAATGAAATGTTGTCCATTGGGTCATTGCTGAGTCGGGAAGTTGGGGAAAACTCGCTGGTATGCAAGCAGTTAGCTTGCCCAGGTAATTCCCGGTGCAGTTGCTCTCAGGTTCCGACTTCTTTTAGACTTGTATGGCCCAGTGGGTAACGCCCTTTGCTTTCCACCTGAGAGACCTGGGTTCGATCCCGACGAGTCAAAAATTTATTTCTGTTCCACACGTGATTGTGTGTTGATGATTTCTATATATATATATATATATATATATATATATATATATATATATATATATATATATATTAATATAAAATATTCTAGGAAGGGGGGCAGGTATGATTAGCTGGTATATGTTGTGCATAAAACTTCTGCCCGTTCTCAGCATTTCGTCATTAATATTGCTAGCTGGTTTATACGAACGACGACAGAATTATTCGTGCAGCAGCGAAGTCAGATGCGATGTTCATGAATCAAATCAATTCGTTTGCCTTGAGATAGGAAGTGAATGACATTTAAAAGGAGCATATCTACCAAGAATGACGAGGCAATTCACAATTCACAACTGTCTTTTCAATTCATAAATCCCGATTGCTTCTTCAGTTCCCAATTCAAACCTATCTCTTCAATTCACAATTTTCTCTTCAATTCACAATTCATGCTCGACTCTTCAATTCACAATCTACGACTGTCTCTTCATATCACAATTCATAATTATTTTCTTTAATTAACAATTCACAATTGTCTCTTCAATTCAGCTGTCTCTTCAATTCACAACTCACAGTTCACAACTGCCTCTTCAACTCCCAATTCACAACTGTCTCTTCAATTCATAATTCACAATTGTCTCTTCAATCAATTCACAACTCACAGTTCACAACTGCCTCTTCAACTCCCAATTCACAACTGTTTCTTCAATTCACAATTGTCCCTTCAATTCACAACTGCCTCTTCAGCTCCCAATTCACAACTGTCTCTTCAATTCACAATTCATAATTGTCTCTTCACAACTCACAGTTCATAACTGCCTCTTCAACTCCCTGTTCACAACTGTCTCTTCAATTCAAAATTCACAATAGTCTCTTCAATTCACATTTCATAATCGCCTCTTCAATTCAGTTGTCTCTCAATTCACAAGTCACAGTTCACAATTGCCTCTTTAATTCAGTTGTCTCTTCAATTCAAAACTCACAGTTCACAATTGCCTCTTAAACTCACAATTTACAATTGCCTATTCAGTTCACAATCCACATTTTTGCACTCTTCTGAGACAGCTCAACAGATAATACAAAAAGAAATACGCCCCAAAATTAATAACATTTATAACACAAACTTTTCACTTTTCTCGTCTTAAGAAAATTTAATATGAACCCTTTTTCGTTATTCGCTCGAGAAACTTGACAAACATGGCGGAAAAATGAGACGGCATAATGAAGATTTGTCTGGGAAATTCTCTCTAGTTCTAAGACATCTTAAAACCTCTATTGTTTTACCAACATCGAATCATAAGCAAGAATGAATCATAAGACTGCAATCTGGAAGCGACTTCATTAATTTATTTTTCTTGTATATGACAGGCATGGATTTTGAAGTCTTGTCCCTTCTTCAATTCACGGAAGCAAATAAAAATTAATTTTTGCTACCAGGATGATGTTTGGTATATTAAAAGCCAAATACGAATAAATTAAACAATAAGAAAAACGAGATGTATAATAATATAAATGAAACTGAAATTATAGATATTCAATTGTTAAAGCAACAAATTCTTCAAAGTTTACAAAAATAATGACAATAATATTGCCCATCACATCATCAACTCTCTTTACCCACACTCCACAATACCCACACCCACAAAAAAAAAGAGACAAAATGTACTCTTCAAAGAAAGTTAAGTAACATAAACAATCTATTCCTAAGTCATGAAAACGGTATTTCAGGCAAAATGATGATCTGGACTTCACACAATGTTACACAGGATTCGAGTACGGATTAGCACTGAGAAAACTCTCTCTCTCTCTCTCTCTCTCTCTCTCTCTCTCTCTCTCTCTCACAGTGTTACATAGGATTCGAATACAGGTTAACACTGACAAAACACACACACTCTCTCTCTCTCACACACACACACACACACACAATATTACACAGGATTCGAATACAGATTAACACTGACAAAACTCACTCACTCTCTCTCTCTCTCTCACACACACAATGTTACATAGGATTCGAAATCAGATTAGCACTGACAAACTCTCTCTCTCACATACACACACAATATTACATAGGATTCGAATACAGATTAGTACTGACAAAACACACACTCTCTCTCTCTCTCTCTCTCTCTCTCTCTCTCTCTCTCTCTCTCTCTCTCTCTCTCTCTCTCTCACACACACACACACAATATTACATAGGATTCGAATACAGGTTAACACTGATAGAACTCTCACTCTCTTCCCCCCCTCTCTCTCTCTCTCTCTCTCTCTCTCTCTCTCTCTCTCTCTCTCTCTCTCTCTATCACACAATGTTACATAGGATTCGGTACAGATTAACACTGACAATACACTCTCTCTCTCTCTCTCTCTCTCTCTCTCTCTCTCTCACAAACATACACGCACACAATGTTACATAGGATTCGAATACAGGTTAACACTGACAAAACTCTCTCTCTCTTTCTCACACACATACAATATTATATAGGATTTGAATACAGATTAGCACTGACAAAACACACTCTCTCTCTCTCTCTCTCTCTCTCTCTCTCTCTCTCTCTCTCTCTCTCTCTCTCTCTATCACACAATGTTACACAGCATTCGAATACAAGTTAACACTGAAAAAACACACACACACTCTCTCTCTCCGATCTAAAAATGTAAAATCATTATCAGGGGAACACCTAAGAGTACTTTCGACTAATGGAAGAACAAAATAAACACACGGCGTGTTTGTATACGCCGTCTGGTTAAATATTACAGGGCTGTGTACACTACACTCCTCAGAGGCTATCTTGTAATTCAGGGAATTTTCCGAGGTAGTGACTACGGATTCAGCCATCTGACTTATGTTACCTAAATGTATTAGCAAGATACAATATCATTTTCGAGATAACTTATAAGGTAACGGAGAAATAGTTGCGGGTAAAATAATGTAATAATAGAAGACAGTATCCTATAGAATATAAGCTACAGAAGCGTCCTCAAAAAGAAGTAATTATAATGATAAGGACATCAATTGAAAATAACAAAACAATTAAGGGTTAAATTGCAGGCACTGCAACCAGCCAATTTTCCATTAAGCGGAGGTAATCTAGCAATCATAACTAGCGAATATTGCTTGCAAAATTTATCCTGTGAGAAAAGACTGTTCTACAGACAGTGAATCTCATATGATACTCGTTTTCTTGAGTATGATCTCTGGTTGTATTTATATAAAATTTAAATATTGTTTTCTTCCCTTTTTAAGAGGAAGGAAGCATAGGACCTAGAGATATGAAGCATATAACTATCAGAATAATCTTGTGATATTTACCTTGACAACTGGCGTTGAGTAGTAAAACAGCGAAGACTAGAATTCCAATATAAACATCAGAGGTACCTGATGGCTAGGTAACAACCGATATCGAATATATATGATTAGAAAATCCTAATTTCTACATCCTGATAATTAGGTAACAAAGAATATCTAATATCTGTTGACTACAAAACCCTAATTTCCACATCCTGACACGTAGGTAACAACCGATATCGAATATTTATGACTAGAAAATCCCAATTTCCACATCCTGATACCTAGGTAACGAACCATATCTAATATCTGTTGACTAGAAAATCTTAATTTCCCCATCCTGGTACCTGGGTAACAGACGATTTCCAATACTTGTTGACTTAAAATATCCTAATTTCCACATCCTGATACCTAGGTAACAAGCGATACTTAATATCTATTGACTCAAAAAATCCTAACTTCCACATCCTTATACCCAGGTAACAAACCATATCCAATGTCCTTTGACCTTAAAAAATCATCATTTCCACATCCTGATACCTAGGTAACAAACGATATTTAAAATCTATTGACTCAAAAAATCCTAATTGCCACATCCTTATACCCAGGTAACAAACCCTATCCAATATCTATTGCCTTAAAAAATCCTAATTTCTATGTCCTGATACCTAGGTAACAAACGATATTTAAAATCTATCGACTCAAAAAAATCCTAATTTCCACATCCTTATACCCAGGTAACAAACCATATCCAATATCCATTGACCTTAAAAAATCCTCATTTCCTCAAACTCCTCGTCTCATAACATGTACCTGTCTTTTAATTTCTCCAGGAGGAAAACCGACCAAGGATGCAAAGATGGTCTGGGATGAAAGGGGCCACCAAATTGAATTTTTAATTAATCGAGCAAATATTACGTGACGAGTTTCAATAACCACCTCGACGTCAGTGCCAGCAAAGATAATAAGGCTTTGGGGGATATCTAAGAGAGAGAGAGAGAGAGAGAGAGAGAGAGAGAGAGAGTCAGTCTTCAGAAGCACTCAGTGTTTAAGGAGGAGAAAGACATTCAGTTTGCATCATACTTTACATGAAATAGAGAGAGAGAGAGAGAGAGAGAGAGAGAGAGAGAGAGAGAGAGAGAGAGAGAGAGAGAGAGAGAATCTGCAGGTACACTTCTTGGTGTCTAACGAGGAGAAGACGTTCAATCTGCACCATACTTTTTCATGAGAGAGAGAGAGCGATAACACTTTTTCATGGAATAAACGTGGAATGATATTAACATTTTAAACTCGTAATCTCATTCTTTAAAAGGAACATTATGAGAAAAACAGGTCATCTAAAGACAAGAAACTGGATTTTATATAAGACAGTGTACGGATCGCATTTAAAGACAATTGGTTTTACGTAAACATCACGAAGAGCAAACGATGTAACGAGAATACACAAACACACACATATACTGTAAAATATATATATATATATATATATATATATATATATATATATATATATATATATATATATATATATATAATATTTACAGGCACACACATATATACATGTGTGTGTTTGTGTGTACGCACTTGAGACGAACACAAATGTTCACTCAAATGCGTCCTTATTTGCTTGTCAGCAAAAAAAAAAAGAAAGAAACAGGAGATGAGAATAATTAAAATCCCCCCGAAAGAAATAATGACCGACTGTCACATGAGGGAAATGACAAAACGAAAAAAAAAATATCCGAAAAAGGAGTGGATAATGAAGGAAACAGACAACAAGAAATGTACGTGACAAACCGTAAATTGTCGAGTTCGTGACACGCCAAGAAACGATTCTAGAAAATAAAAAAAAATAAAGAAACTGGAGGGGCGAAAGAAATCAAATCTTGAAGGACAAAAACCACAAAGAAACCTGGAAAAGGAGACTGAAAATCATGGGAACAATATTCTGGAAAAGGAGCCACGGATGAAATAATCCGGGAGAGAGAGAGAGAGAGAGAGAGAGAGAGAGAGAGAGAGAGAGAGAGAGAGAGAGGAGGCTTGAAGGAAAGAAACACGAAGAGAATTGTAAGATGAAACCTGGAAGAGAACGAAAATGAAAATCACGAAAGCAATATTCTGAAAAAGGTGCCACGGATGAAATAATTCAGGAGAGAGAGAGAGAGAGAGAGAGAGAGAGAGAGAGAGAGAGAGAGAGAGAGAGAGAGAGAGAGAGAGAGACTTGAAGAACATAAACACGAAGAGAATTATTGTAAGAAGATGAAACCTGGAAAAGAACGAGAATGAAAATCACGGAAGCAATATTCTGAAAAAGTTGCACGGATGAAATAATCCAGAGAGAGAGAGAGAGAGAGAGAGAGAGAGAGAAGAGAGAGAGAGAGAGAGACCTGGAAAACAAAAATGCAAAGAGAATTCAGAAAAGGAAACCTGGAAAAAGAATAAAAATCATGGAAGCAACATTCTGAAAAGAATGGATGAAATAATCGGATGAAATAATCGGGAGAGAGAGAGAGAGAGAGAGAGAGAGAGAGAGAGAGAGAGCCATTATTCAGAGTGGACTGCAAGGTGACCTCACACGCAATGCCATAAAATATACGCAGTATGAATTTTACTTTGTACTTAAAAAGCATGTTTTATATTTTACATTTTTCGTCCGGTGCAAGTTTGCAAGAGACTGGGCCACAAATTGAGGTATTTACATGAGAGAGAGAGAGAGAGAGAGAGAGAGAGAGAGAGAGAGAGAGAGAGAGAGAGAGAGAGAGAGAGAGAGAGAAGCAAAATAAAGTCACATTAATATATAAACACGTACAAAGAATATATAAGAGAGAGTACAAAGAGAGAGAGAGAGAGAGAGAGAGAGAGAGAGAGAGAGCAAGAGAGAGAAAACAAACTGAGTCACAAGAATATATACATATGTATAGAGACAATTTATGGATAGATCAGACAGAAAAAAGGCAGAGAGAGAGAGAGAGAGAGAGAGAGAGAGAGAAAATTTATATGGAAGCCCCTGGCTTTCTTTTCACTCCGTGTAATCTATAGTACTTCAGTGACCCTACATCGCACGAGAGGAATGGAAAAAGGACACTTTGTCCCAAAAACCAGAGCTGTGCCCTGCATACTGATAATATACTAGGCAAGGTGATCCCTTCTGTTGCTGTGGAGTTTCCAGTGTTTTGCTGTGAATTTTAGAGATCAAATTTATCCAGTTTCTTTCCTAGGAACCGAACTATTCCATTCTCGTGTCTTGTGAAGTCATGTCTAGTAAGATATGAAACTTGTTTTCTTTAGGTTCTGTGAGGGATTAATATACCTTTTAGGCTATTCTCTCTCTCTCTCTCTCTCTCTCTCTCTCTCTCTATATATATATATATATATATATATATATACATATATATACTATATTAAGTATATATACATATATATGTATATAAATATTATACATATATATATAATATATATATATATATAAATATTATATATATATATATAATATATATATATATATATATATACGTGAGTGCGTGTGACTGCGGAAACACGTATGTGTATGTATATACAAAATAAACATATACATGGACAACAATATTCAAGAACCCTGCCAACAATCAACATACAAAACTAAAGCAAAGACTGCTAAGAACGCACATAATATGACCCAGCTTATTCAGCGGAGGTGAACACAATCATTAGCAAGTAAACAAACGAGCCCCTTGCTATTACCAGCAAAATTCTCGCTAAATATGGCAGACAGAGCATATAAAAATGCAGGACATACCTCTTCTGAGAATTTACTGCTTTGGTACGGGGAACGCGGCTAAGTAAAGTTGCAATTATTATCTGAAGCTGTAATTATGATCTAACTTTTAATAAATAAAAATGGTATGCGAACACGCAAGGATGGGTGCCGTGTTATCTTTGGACGAAAATTATGATAATTATGATAATTATCTCTGGGAATTTTTATTCGTTTCGCCTTGCATAAAAATTGCGTTATTCTTGATGGATAAAGGCATGCATGCATGCACGCATATACATACATGCATATACAACCATGAGAGAGGAGGAGAGAGAGAGAGAGAGAGAGAGAGAGAGAGAGAGAGAGAGAGAGAGAGAGAGAGAGAGAAATTGTATTATTTTTGATGAATAAAGACATACATGCATGCACATACATATGCATAAGGCTAACCATGACAGAGAGAGAGAGAGAGAGAGAGAGAGAGAGAGAGAGAGAGAGAGAGAGAGAAATTGTATTATTCTTCATGAATAAAGGCATTCATGTGCACACATACATATACATAAATTTAACCATGAGAGAGAGAGAGAGAGAGAGAGAGAGAGAGAGAGAGAGAGAGAGAGAGAGAGAGAGAGAGAATGACACGAAAATTATATTATTCTTGATGAATAAAGGCATTCATGTGCACAGATACATATACATGTACATAAATTTAACCATGAGAGAGAGAGAGAGAGAGAGAGAGAGAGAGAGAGAGAGAGAGAGAGAGAGAAAGAGAGAGAGATAAAAGCTTCTTTCTATAGCTTTTTGACGAGTTAATTGCTCCCTTTGTTGCTTGCAATTGACATCCAATTACCAAAATGCAAAAATGGAGTTACAAAAAAAGACGAGATAACAAAGCATGCAGAAAAGTTTATTCGAAAAAATAAATACAATACAGGATAACGGAAAAGAGAGTTTTATTCACTCGGAAGAACTGGCAATAATTGCTTTGACAAAGTTATCTTTTTCGTCAAAGCACAAGATTTATTTTGCTTTTCTTTACCAGGTTCTAGTTTTGAAAATGTGGTTTGCATAAGCTATGGTTTAAAAAGATCTAGTAAACTTTTGGAGTAAGGATTAAACCGAACAGGAAGAGAACTTGCCCGAACGAGAGAGAGAGAGAGAGAGAGAGAGAGAGAGAGAGAGAGAGAGAGAGAGAGAGAGAGAATTTTAGTGGCTAACATTGGCAATTCAAGTAAAGATTAACAAAAAAGAGAACTCTTGAACGAGAGAGAGAGAGAGAGAGAGAGAGAGAGAGAGAGAGAGAGAGAGAGAGATTTAGTGACTAACATACTGCAATTCAGGTAAGGATTAGACAAAAAAATAAACAGAACTAATTGAACGAGAGAGAGAGAGAGAGAGAGAGAGAGAGAGAGAGAGAGAGAGAGAGAGAGAGAGAGAGAGAGGGAGGGAGCGAGAGAGAGAGAGAGAGGAAGAGAGAGATTTAGTGACTAACATACTGCAATTCAGGTGAGATTAGACAAAATAGAAACAGAACTACCTGAACGTGAGAGGAGAGAGAGAGAGAGAGAGAGAGAGAGAGAGAGAGAGAGAGAGAGAGAGAGAGAGAGAGAGAATTTTAGTCACTAAAAATTCTGCAAT
>NC_089761.1:32253143-32275643 GCF_040412425.1 Macrobrachium rosenbergii | reverse complement strand
ATATTATATATATATATATATATTACATACATACATATATACATACACACACACACACATATATACATATATATATATATATATATATATATATATATATATATATATATATATATATATATATGAGTAATGTACCTAATAAAGCCAGCCAGTGAATACATAAGCAATATTCTTATCCTTAATATACATAAAGAAAACCGCGTACCTTATGGAAACGACGTCAGTACGATTGCTAAAAGATCAAAGGACCTTTTTTTCTTCGTAACCGCGCCGAGGGACAAAACAAAACACATTCGAAGAAGGAATTGGGAAGGACGAAAGAACCAGTCAGGAAGGAGGCGTCAGAATAGGATATTTTCTCTCCTAATGGAACTGCGGACAAGACCCAAATATCTCGAAGGATTTTCCTATTGCAAAAATACTTGAATTTCATTCTCCGTGCAATTCATTTTAATACCAATGCACTGTAATTTGCAACTATCCTTCCCGTATAGGGAAACTAGAGAATATAAAAATTTAGGCCAAGGGCCAAGCGGTGGGACCTATGGGGTCATTCAGCGCCGAAACGGAAATTGACAGCAAGAAGGTTTGAAAGGTTTGACAGGTGGAAAACCTCAAAGCAGTTGCACTATGAAACAGTTGTTAGGAGAGGGTAGAATGTCAGATGGAAGAAAGAAAAAATGAATGGAGGTACAGTAAAAGGAATGGTAGGTTGCAGGTAGGGGCCAAAGGGACGCTGCAAAGACCCTTAAGTAATGCCTACAGTGCACCTCGTGAGGTGCACTGGCGGCACTACCGCTCTAATGGGGTATAGGATACTGGACCCGTGTTTCTGTAACGACAGTGTATGGAATCAATAAAAAAAAATCAGTATTTCTGACAACTCTTAGGAAAAACAACCTTCCTCCCAAGAGATAAATTCTCTCTAAATCAATTTTTTTGAACTTTCTCGCCAAAACCCGAGTATTTCTTACAACCATCAGAAAAACAACCTTCCCCTCTATAGTTAATTCTCTCTAAAACCCATTTTTTTTAACCGGCTCGAAAAATCCTCCAATTATCTCTTAGAGATAATCAGCACATTTTAAATACTTTAAATCAAATTTCCAGATTAATTTTTTTAACTAAGTAAACTCCTCGGCTAGGTAAAATCAGCACATTTTAAATACTTTAAATAAAATTTCAAGACTTTTTTTTTTTCTAACTAAGTCAACTCCTCGGCTAAGTAAAATCAGCAAATTTTAAATACTTTAGATCAAATTTCAAATTTTTTTTAACTTATAATAAAAAAGATCTCTATTAGTATTTACTTCTTGTCTAAATACGCAAGAAGGAACAAATAAAAAGGAATAACAGCATGGATGAGAGAAATAAGGAAACGTTAAAGGTGTCATGATAATACTACACACAGCATACAATGTTACTGACGTAAATTAGGCACTGTCATATTAATCATTAAATCTCAATATTGCTTATGTGACATCCACTTGCCAGTGAGATGGATACACAAATTAACAAACAGACACACGCACACAAACACACATATTTATATATACATATATGTATGTATGTATGTATATAAATATATATATATATATATATATATATATATATATATATATATGTATGAGAGAGAGAGAGAGAGAGAGCCATTACAAACTAATTCCACACTCCCACCACCTACCATTCCAAACCAAATTCCATACACAAATCCTGGATGTTTCTAAGGGAATCAAAACGTGCCTGCCAACGGGTCATCCCAGGTAAACCCAATGCTGACGAACTCAGAAAATCAATTAACCTGTATATTTAGACACACGATCCCTGATGAAGCCGGCTGATCTCTTCAATGAGCTGACGTAATTGTCAATGGAGACAGACCCGATGATATTGGAAAACAGAGTTTTCGAGTATTAGCGACGTTGTTCCACTGTTCCACGAAGTTCCGGCAATTGGTCTCTTAATCATGCGAAATTGGAACTGTAATGGGCTTGTCTGTTTCCCCCCATCAATGGCAAAAGAGACGACAGATACGTGATGGTACACGGGGGACACTGCTGAAAGGTGAGTGGCGGAATGTATGAGATTGGTTATAGGGATATACTTTACTGTAACTGAGCCGCCCATCCTTGACAAAGGCTGTAATTTACTGTAATTAAACAATATGAGTATTTTTAATACAAACATTAAGCAGATTTATATATATATATATATATATATATATATATATATATATATATATATATATATATATATATATATATATATATATATATATATATAGAAAGAGAGAGAGAGAGAGAGAGAGAGAGAGAGATTTATAGTTACTGGCGTCGCAACATCTAGGTTATTGACGCCGTAATGAAATCAACTAGGTAACTAAAACCCCCCAAAAACTGAGAGAGAGAGAGAGAGAGAGAGAGAGACTGGTTGATTGATTTATAGTTACTGCTGGCGTCGCAACATACAGGTTATTGACGCCGTAATGAAATCAACTAGGTAACTAAAACCCCCCAAAAACTGAGAGAGAGAGAGAGAGAGAGAGAGAGAGAAAGAGAGAGAGTGGTTGATTGATTTATAGTTACTGCTGACGTCGCAACATACAGGTTATTGACACCGTAATGAAATTAACTAGGAAACTAAAACAAGAGAGAGAGAGAGAGAGAGAGAGAGAGAGAGAGAGAGAGAGAGAGAGAGAGACAGACTGGTTGATTGATTTATAGTTACTGCTGACGTCGCAACAACGAGGTTATTGATGCCGTAATGAAATCAACTAGGAAACTAAAACCACCAAAAATTGAGAGAGAGAGAGAGAGAGAGAGAGAGAGAGAGAGAGAGAGAGAGAGAGTAAGGGTAAGGGAAGCTGCTGTCTCGTTAACTCACCCGACTTATATAATACTTCGTAACAGCCGCTTCTCCACATTGGAATTCTCTGCGTTCGTTCGTATTCCCTAATTTTATGCTTGATCTGTTTATCTTACTAAATGGGTTATTGACATTTTCTCTTTTGTGATCTTCCTATATCTGGGTATCTCTAAAAATCTTTTACTGTAATATATACATACATACATACACACATATGTATGTATGTATGTATATATATATATATATATATATATATATATATATATATATATATATATATATATATATATATATATATATATATATTTCTGACTCACGTCAGGATCGAACCTGGTCTTTCAATAGAAAGGCAAGACCGCTGCCAACAGCTGCGTGTGGCTTGGTTGGCAGCGGTCCTGTCTTTCATTTAAAATACCTGGGTTCGGTCCTGATGTGAGTCAGAAATTTAATTCTGTTCCACACGTGATTGTGTGTTGATTATTTCTTAATATATATATATATACAGTATATATATATAGTATATATATATATATATATATATATATATATATATATATATATATATCCCCAAAATACTCCCACTGTCCGGCATAATCTTACGTAATCGCTTAGGTCCGTCTGACAAACAATAAGTAATACAAAAAACTCAAGTTCATTGATATTCATTAGGCGAAAACTGAAGCTTGTCTGAAAGAGTCTAATTCAGCTTGAAAATTGCATGACTGAATCTTATCACATAAGAGATAAAAGGATAAAAATATAAAAAAGATAAAAATTCTCAATGGAAAATAGAAGCTTTTCAGGAAGACCTCCATCCAACAGACATAATATTCTAAGAAAAAAATTTTTTTTTTTGCTTTACTAGCGAAATCTCGACTGAAAAGAGGATTATGGGAAGGGATTTGGAATCGCCTTGGGAATTGGGAATTAAGGAATCGTATTGGGATTCCGGTTGGCGAAAGTAAGGTTTCGATAATGATGGTGATGATTATAAATCCAGGTACATTATTCGATTAAGAACGCCGCTAGTAATAGTAATAATAATAATAAAAAATAATAATGACAATAATAAAATAATTATATTAACAAAAACGTTAATAATAATAATAATAATAATAATAATAATAATAATAATAATAATAATAATAATAATAATAATAATAATAATAATCTTTCGATAAACATTTTCTAACGACCTAACATCCTGAATTTTTCTTCTTACAAAAAACATCGTAAGCAATTGCAAGAGAATTCGGCTGCTGAGAGCTCTCTCTCTCTCTCTCTCTCTCTCTCTCTCTCTCTCTCTCTCTCTCTCTCTCTCTCTCTCTCTCTCTCTCTCTCTCAGAAATTGAGATCCAAGGTTAATTAGTCTGCCATCATAAGTAGTTGTGGGGCTACACTTGATGACAGGCGAACGAGAATTGACAGGTGTGAATGAACTGGGTATGTATGTATGTATGTATGTATATATATATAAATATATATATACATTTATGTATTTATATGTATATATATATTTATATATATACATATATTTAATATAATATATATATACATATATATATATATATATATATATATATATATATATATATATATATATATATATATATATATATATATATATATATATATATATATACTTATACCAGACAGTAAAATATTCTGTACATAAACATACACACAAACATATAAAGTGTATACATATACATATATGTAAATTATATCAGACGGTGATGGTACCAACAGTAAAATATTCTGTCACTGTTGACAGTGCTCTGGATGACCCTGTGATGACCTGTTGGCAGAGCAACAAAACTCAAACAACTTCCGTTAAGCAAGTAGTATTCATGCAATGAATTCCAAATGAAATAGCCCACGAAAAAAATAAATGTGTTAAATTTACTTTGATAAGCTTCATGTTGAATTTTGAGAGCAAAAATCACAACCAATATCAATAATATCATTATGTAATAAAAATCCAGAATTATATAAATGAATTTTGTCAATATGCATCTCTATAATTGCTGATTTCATTACATAACAGTTCATTGCGATATTGTGTATTTCTTAGTGTTAATGTTGTTGTTGAAATTCTTCACACATTTTTTTAGGGGGGCATTCCAAGAAGTGAAGAGAACTACGGGGAGAGTATAAGGATGAAATGGAGTTTATTGAAAATCGGGAATCTCTCGAGATGGTGACAGGAACGTGAAAAATAAGCTACACGAACTGAAACGGACGGGGAGCTTCAGGCAGCCATAAAGCATCAATTAAATTTTGGTGGATTCATGTTCTTGTTTTTTAACTTATACTACCAAGAAAACGTGCATCTGGCAACCGTCATCTCACCCAATAATAAATGTGGAGGGAGATGGAAAAGGGAGACAGTAGGAACTCCCACTAAAAGGTTGAAGGTTGTGGGAGGGGAAAACAGGAAAATGGGAGAAGTTCCAAAGCTGAAAATAATAATTTTGAAGTCACAGACACCTGTCAATCATTATCACAGCGAAGGTTAGTGATATGATTAAGTGACAGACAGCGTCTCGTTTAAGTACTCTCTCTCTCTCTCTCTCTCTCTCTCTCTCTCTCTCTCTCTCTCTCTCTCTCTCTCTCTCGTCGCTGTGAAGGTAGGTGATATGATTACGTGAAAGGCTGCATCTCTTTCAAACACTCTCTCTCTCTCTCTCTCTCTCTCTCTCTCTCTCTCTCTCTCTCTCTCACACACACACACACACACACACAATAAAAAATATATAAATAATAATAATAATAATATTGACAACTCTCTTTGGGATCCTGCGTGTAAATGGTGAATACCTTTGCAAGGTCTCTCTCTCTCTCTCTCTCTCTCTCTCTCTCTCTCTCTCTCTCTCTCTCTCTCTCTCTCTCTCTTTTGTTAAGTATGAACTGTATTTGCAAAACCTAATTTTGTTTGTGAATGAAGCAATTACAGACGCGCAAATGACATGTCCAGCTTTGGTTCTCGAAATCATGGCGAAGCCTCACTTTATTTGCTGTAGTGAATGGGATAGTTTTCACGTTTCAATTGGGACAAAATTACCCTTCCAACAGTTTTTTTTAATAGTGCTTCAATTTGGCGTGAAAATGAATTGGTTAATTTTTATTTTATTTCTTAAACTCTTTTCATTGCTTAAGACCAGGTTCATCGCCATCTACCAAGTGTTTCCACTCTCAAGGGAATCAGATTTTATATTCTCAACTTAAAACTTTATTCATCACTTGAAAGGAAACATTTTATGTATGTATGTATGTATCTATACGCAACAGTTACAAGGAAACGGATCACATTTATATGTATGTATGTATGCATGCATACAAGTATGTATGTATGCATGTATACTCAACAGTTACAAGGAAACGGATTACATTTATATGTATGTATGTATGTATGTATGTATGTATGTATGTATGTATGTATGTATGCATGCGGCGTGCAAGTATGTATGTATGCATGTATACACAACAGTTACAAGGAAACGGATTACATTTACATGTATGTAAGTATGTATGCATGCATGTATACCCAATAGTTACAAGGAAACGGATTACATTTGTATGTATGTATGTATGTATGTATGTATGTATGTATGTATGTATGTATGTATGTATGCGTGCATGCATGCAAGTATGTATGCATGTATACACAAGTTACAAGGAAACGGATTACATTTACATGTATGTATGTATGTATGTATGTATGTATGTATGTATGTATGTATGTATGTATGTATGTATGTATACCCAACAGTTACAAGGAAACGGATATTTTATATGTATGTATGTATGCATGCATGCAAGTATGCATGCATATGTATACCCAACAGTTACAAGGAAACGGATTACATTTATGTATGTATGTACGCATGCATGCAGGTATGTATGCATTTATGTATACATAATACTTACAAGGAAACGGATTAAATTTATATGTATGTATGTATGCATGCAAGTATGTATGCATGTATGTATACACATGCCTTTAACATCCATCTACACGACAAATGAGGCGGTATTATATAAAGTAAATCTAACTCCATCCCTGCAACTGAATGATTTCATTTTAACATTGTCTTAAAACCACTAAGTAATTATGGAGTGATGATCAAAAGCAACATTTTCAATCTGAGCCCACACACACGTAATTAAGGAGTGTAATTATGCTTCATAAAGAATGTATTGTACATCTGTAATTCTTTTGCCATTTTCGTATCTTAGGATGATCAAAACAATGTTATTTGTGGAATAACCTCAATGAATAATATACGACTACTTTCCATGTCTAATTACGAAAACTCACCAGATAGCAATCTGTAATTATTTTGGATTATATTTGTATGTGGAGAGAACTATATATGTATAAGTGGCAATAATAATTTTGTAAAATAAAATATGACTGGTGTATTAGTTCATCCTTTTGTCGTGTCTGCCCTGTGGATGGCTCTCAAGTCCAGAGGATTACTTCTTTCTGATTCTCCCATTATCCCTGGATATGGAGGGGTCTGGAGCCAGAGGCAGTGGGTGGCAATGTGGCCCGAGACACAAATTCAGTTCAATCTTGAAGGAAGGTAAAAAACTTAATTATTTTAGAAGTGGCTGAAATTACCATTGTTGGCAATTTCGTTTACTGATTTCTCTCTCTCTCTCTCTCTCTCTCTCTCTCTCTCTCTCTCTCTCTCTCTCTCTCTCTCTCCTTCTTGCAGTACTTGACTGACCACTGGTACCTTTCCATTTGCTCTCTCTCTCTCTCTCTCTCTCTCTCTCTCTCTCTCTCTCTCAGAAATTACCACTATTGTCAACTGCATTTTCTGATCTTTCTCTCCCTCATCTTGCACTACTTGACTGACCATTGGTACCTTTCCATTCCCCCACCTCTCTCTCTCTCTCTCTCTCTCTCTCTCTCTCTCTCTCTCTCTATGCTCCGAAATATCATTGTTTTCAATCCAGACAGTATCGAAGTAAAGCTACTGAACTGTGGAATAGATAAACAAGGGGAAAGTGAGGGATAGAAAGCTCTCATTACTACTGTACATTCCGGAAACAACATTGTACTCAGATATCAAAGGTTACTTCCATTGCGAAGGGGACGCAGCCTTTATGCATTCAAGAGTAGGTAAGTACTTGCTAAATAACTACGACCCATTAAAAGGAAAATAGCATAAAGGGATAGATAAAGTATTCTTCTGTAACGGAGATATCGAGCTCCTGTTACAGAACAGTGAAATGCAAGGGATAATGGGTACTGAGAAAAAATACAAAAAATTAATTCGTCTGAAATGATTATGAAGCTACCATAAGCGTATGGCAGTGGAAGAAAAAAAAGAAAAACAAAATAAAATATGGATATGAATTACACAGACCTTTTGGGAAAACAAAACCAATTTCTCCCCAACAGAAACATGTTGGTTGGAGTAATCCCAAATCCCGACATGTTATCAATTACTTTTTTTATTTTTACTTCCGTATCAACTATTTTTTTCTTATTTGTAGTTTCATATCAGCTATTTTATCAATTACTTTTTTTTTATTTTTAATTTCGTATCAAATATTTCTTGTTTTGTTTTGAAGATTTGAACTCTTTAATCCGCTATTTTTATCAATTACTTTTTTATTTTTACTTTCGTAATAACAATTTTTTTTTAATTCGTATCAGCTATTTTTGTTCTTTTTTAAAGATTTGTTTTCATCTAGACGAAAAATTCAAAACTGATATTTCCGTCATTTTAGTATTCCCGTTACTTTAATATTCCCGGTACTTTAATATTCCCGTTACTTAAATACTTCCGGTACTTTAATATTCCCGTTCCTTTAATATTCCCGTTACTTTAATATTCCGGGTACTTTAATATTCTCCCTGCTTTAATATTCCCGTTACTTTAATATTCACGTTACTTAATATTCCCGTAACTTTAATATTCCCGGTACTTTGATATTTCCGTTACTTAAATACTCCCGTTACTTTAATACTCCGTTACTTTATTATTCCCGTTACTTCAATATCCCCGCTACTTTAATATTTCCGGTACTTCAATATTCCCGTTACTTTAATATTCCCGTTACTTTAATATTCCCGTTTTTTATTCCCGTTACTTTAATATTTGATACCGTACTTCAATATTCCAGTTGATTTAATATTCCCATTACTTCAATATTCCCGTCACTTTAATATTCCCGGTACTTTAATATTCCCGTTACTTTAATATTCCCTGTACTTTAATATTCCCGGTACTTCAGTATTCCCGTTGCTTTAATATTCCCGTTAATTTAATATTCCCATTACTTCAATATTCCCGCCACTTTAATATTCCAGGTACTTTAATATTCCCTGTACTTTAATATTCCCTGTACTTTAATATTCCCAGTACTTCAATATTCCTGTTACTTCAATATTCCCGTTACTTCAATATTCCCGTTACTTCAACGACGACGGCGCAAAAAGTGTGAAATCTGGAATACAAAATCACATCAGACTTTTTGAAGACACAATTCCTTGAAGACTGTAATGAGGAGACCAGTAAGAGCCTTCATTATCGAAATATCAAAGGTAACTATGTACAAGGCACTGGATAACAAGCTTTTTTTTTCTCGAGTCCTCTGAAAAACACCTGCCCATTTCACCTAAGTACGGTGACAAACTACCGAGGGCGTAAGGCATTGTTTTAGGTCCAAAATTAAACACTGAAATTATACGAACAATAAACGTCAGGAATACTTTAAAGAATTACGCAGCGTGATAAAGGTAAGGAGATACTCTAATAGATGAATTACTGATCAGACAGTACTGTTTCATGTCACGGGAATCAAGGTGATTACCTTTCCTTTATAGAAGGTATCAGAATCCGCTGTACAAAATCATGTACATATATATATATATATATATATATATATATATATATATATATATATATATATATATATATATATATATATATATATGTATGTATGTATATATAATACATACATATGTATTTATGCATGTATATATGTATATATATATGTATCCATCAATCTTTATCTATTTTTCATTCCAATCCCCTCCTTAATCCTTACTTGTAAATATTCCCCAAACTGATACTCATTCCCCTAAAACCTTAATAATAATAATAATAATAATAATAATAATAATAATAATAATAATAATAATAATAATAATAACTAAGGATATACCTTTCGTTATTCGCCCAAGGCCAGTAAAACAAAATAAAGATATCTCACTATCTTTATTTTGATTTTTATTCCTGTGTGAAAAAAGCATAAAAAATACTCCCAGTTGTGGATGGATAGTCTCCTATCTGTCCATCACGTCCCTTCTTCTTCTTCTTCTTCCTTTTTTTCCAGGATAAAACGGCGGCATCATCCATCACTTTTATAGCTGAGAGAGAGAGAGAGAGAGAGAGAGAGAGAGAGAGAGAGAGAGAGAAGATTTTAAGCCACAAAAATGAAGATAGGAGAGAGAGAGAGAGAGAGAAAGAGAGAGAGAGCAGTTTACGCCAAAAATAAGAATTAAGGTAGGACAGAGAGAGAGAGAGAGAGAGAGAGAGAGAGAGAGAGAGAGAGAGAGAGAGAGAGAGAGAGGCGTCGTAAACTCCACCGTTACAGGGAACGAGGAACTTCTCCCACGGTGCGATTCGAATGAGTCAATTTTCTTCTTTATTTCCCTTTTCACTCAAAAATCCTCTTATTATTATTATTATTATTATTATTATTATTATTATTATTATTATTATTATTATTTCTCCTTCTCTCATTCACTTCTCAGTGACTCGCTGGTTCTATATTACATACGTCATAATCAGACAATGCCCTCATGCCATTGTGGAAGGTAGCATTTTCTATCTCCATCCCCGCCGCATTTCATGAGAATTTATTCCTTACTCTCAACAACACTCCCTTTAATTTGAAACCGTGTTTTCTTCCGTCCAATTTGAAACCGTGTTTTCTCCCTTCCGTTTAAAACCGTGTTTTTTTTTTCACTCACTTTAAAACTGTATTTTTTCCCTCAAGGCCGTGTTTTCTTCCTTCATTCGAAACCGTGTTTCTCCCTCCAATTTGAAACCGTGTTTTCTCCCTTCCGTTTAAAACTGTTATTTTTTCACTCACTTTGAAACCATATTTTTTCCCTCAAGGCCGTGTTTTCTTCCTTCATTTGAAATAGTGTTTTTTTCTTTTCACTTTGAAAATGTATTTTTTCCCCTCAAGGCCGTGTTTTCTCCCTTCCTTTTGAAACCGTTTTTTTACTCACTTTGAAACTTTTTTTTTTTTTTTTCAAGGCCGTGTCTTCTCCCTTCACTTGGAATCGTGTTTTCTCTCTTCACTTTGAAAGCGGTTTTCTCACTCACTTTGAAAACTTTTTTTCTCAAGGCCGTGTTTTCTCCATTCATTTAAAATCATGTTTTTTCTCTTCACTTTGAAACCGTGTTTTTCCCTGAAGGCCGTGTTTTCTCCCTTCAATTTCAAAACCGAGTTTTCTCTCTCCAGTTTGAAACCGCATTTTTTCCCTCAATGCCGAGTTTTCTCCCTACGATTTGAAACCTTGTTTCCTCCCTCCAGTTTGAAACCCCCAACTTTATTCCCCCACCAATCACCCCTTTCAAGGGCCCTTCGTCCCTCTATACACAGACTATCCAGTTCATCTTCCCTCGCTTGCATCAATACCATCAAACAGGTCCTCTATCAAACCCTATCAGATGCCGCCTCATTTGTCATGTGAATCTTGCACATTTTATCGCTCTCTCTCTCTCTCTCTCTCTCTCTCTCTCTCTCTCTCTATCTCTCTATATATATATATATATATATATATATATATATATATATATATATATATATATATATATATATATATATAAACACACAACCACACACACATCTATATATATATATATATATATATATATATATATATATTGAGAGAGAGAGAGAGAGAGAGAGAGAGAGAGAGAGAAGAGAGAGAGAGAGAGAGAGCTGAATTGCAGTTAATATACGTTTTGTCCGAAAATATTTCATCATGACGGAGGTGAGTTCAGTTTCCCAAATGCTTTCCACTTAATAAATTATGAAAATTTAGCAAAAAAAAAAAAAAAAAATAAAAAACCTAATGAAATAGAATGTATGAACTTACGGTATTTCATGGAAACCGATAAATAACACATTGTCTTATCAAAGGATATATATATATATGCTTAGCAATGAAACAAAGAAAGACTTAGAGATTTAAAGTGCAAAGGAGTTCAAACTGCTCTGATAAAGAGTTTGTAACTTATCAGCATCATGATGTTCTATAAATGACCGTCCTCATACTTCTGCCATATATAATAATAAACTGTCAAGTCTCCTCTGCCAGTTATGAATCACAGACCGTACGGGTGATTCAAATTCAAATATATTCAACCACATCGACTCATCACTTTAAAAAATACCGTAGCTCATCAAGTTCTTGAATGAGAGTAATTTGTCAGACTTCATACCTTTCATTTCTGTTCGTTCATTTGATCTCTTTCCTATATATAGAGCTGTCCAACCTCTTTAACTTGACTTTGTTCTCCTTCCATCTTTCATGCCGGCCCTCTGAGAGTATAAATGAGTTGCTGTAGTTAAATTACTCGAGAAGAGTATTCAGGTCAGACAGCGTAACACCCAGGCGGTCAACGCATCCCACATTTTCAGAGATCAGATCAGCAACCTCTCTCATTTCTTTTACTGTACCTCCGTTCATATTCCCTTTCTTCCACCTGACTTTCCAACCTCTCTAAAACTTTGTTTCCTAGTGCAATTGCGAGGTTTTCCTCCTGTTACACCTTCCAAACCTTCTAACTATCAATATCCCTTTCAGGGGAAAAGGTATTAGACTGTTTTGTGGGAAAAAGCAAAATGGAGAGAAAGAGAAGTAAAGTTAGACCGTCTACCCCTGACGAAGCTGCAGACCTAAGCTATAAAGATCAGAAAATGGAGAAACAGACTTATGGGTATCATCAGATTGTGGCAATTGTGATTCATTAGGCTTAAACAGCTTAATAAGGAGTATTGTTGATAATTAGTTGCATAAGACGTCATTATCACAATACCAGATGTAACAAAATTAATGATAATTATGCAGCCATATCAATTCTAAAAATTATATAAATTCATTAGTATGATTTGGAGTTTCTATTAATACTCTAAAATGGGTGCCTCAAAGGATTTACTGACATAAGGCCAACGCCTCTGAATTTTTCTGAATGGAGGGAAAACGTTGCGATATTCAACATTGTCAACGCCATTCAAATATTCAAGGTAACATAATTTCATTAATCTCATATTCTGTCAGCAAATTCTGCCATCGGATTCATTTGCCCAACGCCTCCGAATTTTTCTGAATGTAGGAAAAAATGTTGATGAAATATTCAATATTGTCAACGCCATTCAAATATTCAAAGCAAACCATTTCATATTTTGTCGACAAATTCTGTCGTCAGTTCTGCATGTGAAATTTACACATCCAGACATACTCATTTTCCTACTGACAAACTTATTTTTTCATGGGTCATTACGAAAATATCAGACATACGCGAAAAAATATCTTATCGCCAAAACCAGAAATCAGCGTCGACCAGAAGTTAAAAGACAAGAGGAAAAAAATAGATGTTAGTTGAAAGTAAAAACTGTTTTTTTTTCTACTTTATGCTTTCATCTTTCCATTCGTAATTTCCATTTTTATTTATTTTCTTTTTTATGTTTTTGATATTATCTAAGCACACGAGCAAAAGATGAGACACATGCTAATATTCCAAAGCATCTGCATTTTCCAAGGAATTATTATTATCATTATTATTATTATTATTATTATTATTATTATTATTATTATTATTATTATTATTATTATTATTATTATTATTATTATTATTATTATTATTATTATTCAACATGTCAGAGTACAGAAAAATCCTTCATTACAATAGAGTGCCCATAGAGAAATGAGATTAATCAAGTTAAGAGAAGTGTAGTAAAAACTGTAAACAAATACAGGTGTAAACGCCATACAGAGATTAAAAGACCAATAAATAAATATATATACACATATACTGTATATATACATAAATAATATATATATTTAAATATATATTTATATATATACATAAATATAAATATATATATATATATATATATATATATATATATATATATATATATATATGTATGTATGTACAGTATGTATAAAGCCAAAACATCGGCACCGAAAAAAATTCCCAAAATGTTGGTGGGCCAAAACCTCCCACGCCACACATCTGGGCCAAACAACCTTAGACCGACAAGTGGTTATTGACGCCAGAAGAGCGTTTATGTCAAGGCAAGCTTACAACAGCCAAACTGTGGGAAAAATATTACGAGGGGAAAAAAAGAAAATACTGAGAAAGAAAATAATACAAGAGAAAATACTACTACAAGAAGAAAAAGAAAATGTTTGAAGGAAAAAAGAAAATACTACGGGAACAGGACAATAGTCCGAAGGAAAAAATAAAATACGACGAAGGAAACAAATACAACGAAGAAAAAAATAAAATACTACGAAGGAAAAACGAAAATACGACGAAGGTAGAATGAAAATACGACAACGGAAAAAAAGAAAATACTACGAAAGGGGAAAAAGAAAATACTACGGCGGAAGAAAGAAAATACTACGGCGGAAGAAAGAAAATACTACGGCGGAAGAAAGAAAATACTACGGCGGAAAAAAATAAAATACTCCAAAGGAAAAAATACTGCGAAAAAAAAGAAAATACTTTAAGGGAAAAGAAAAAAGACTCAAAAAGACTTAGGAAAGGTAAAGAGTGAAAAACAGGCTGGATGCGCTCAAAAGTGACTCTTATACCGCTAACAGATATATACTCGGAAAAAGAAGAATTTCTGGCAGTTTCTAATGTCCTATTTTTTCATGTGATAAAAGGGTGGAGAGAGAGAGAGAGAGAGAGAGAGAGAGAGAGAGAGAGAGAGAGGTTCTGATCGTTTTCTATACTAGCAATATTGCTGTTAATATATATATATATATATATATATATATATATATATATATATATATATATATATATACTGTATATATACATATATATGTATATATATGTATATATATATATGTATATGTATATATATATATATATATATATATATATATATATATTTGATGGAAGTGACCACATGGGAACATGTTTCACAGAAATAAATTTTTGACTCACAACGGGACCGAGAGAGAGAGAGAGAGAAAGAGGATGCATCAAGACAGCGATAATATTGCATAAACATCAATTATGAACAAGGGAGCAGACATAAACGCACACAAATAGCCGAGGTCATGGCACCGATAATATTCCGTTAGCACTGATCTCTCTCTCTCTCTCTCTCTCTCTCTCTCTCTCTCTCTCTCTCTCTCTCTCTCTCTCGTTTGTTCCAACAGTTCCCGAAGAACTGTATAATAACCACGAACCGTAAGTGCCACTGGTAAGAATTTCACTTTAAATCTGGTAAAGAAAATTAATATTATCAGTCGATATGTGGATGTAAGTAACAACTGCATGACAAAGATAATTACTAGTGACAAGTAATATATATATATATATATATATATATATATATATATATATATATATATATATATATATATATATATATATATATAAAGTCCTCCTTCCTTCCTTTCCCAACGCCCCCCCAACAACATTACCCTCCCCTAACGTGTTATACCCTAATACCAAAAGCCGCAAGGATTCCCCAACCAGAACGGCAAACTGTTAGCGATAAAATTGGAAGTGCTGAAGTTAAATGAACGCGCCCACCGATGAGATAACAAGTTCGCCGTCAGAAGTTGAGGAACGGGTCCTCTCCCAAAGTCTTTACGTTCGCTCTTATCGTTTTCGAAAATTCTCATTTTCGAAATGAGAGTCGTTTGGAGAGAGTAAAAACTCTCTGTAACAAGGAGATACATCTTTGCGGAGAAAGTAAAAACTCACGTCTTTGTGGAGAAAGGAAAAACTCACGTCTCTGTGGAGAAAGTAAAAACTCACGTCTCTGTGGTGAAAGTAAAAACTCACGTCTTTGTGTAGAAAGTAAAAACTCACGTCTCTGTGGAGAAAGTAAAAACTCACGTCTTTGTGGAGAAAGTAAAAACTCACGCCTTTGTGGAGAAAGTAAAAACTTACATTACCAATGAGATACGTGTTTTGGAGAAAGTAAAAACTCACAGTAACAAAGAGATACATCTTTGTGGAGAAAGTAAAAACTCACAATTACAATGAGAAAAGCTTTGTGGAGAAAGTAAAAACTCACAGTGACAGTTGTGGAGAAAGTAAGAACTCACAGTAACAATGAGAAAAGCTTTGTGGAGAAAGTAAAACTCACAGTGACAATGAGATACGCCTTTGTGGAGAAAATAAAAACTCGCAGTAACAATGAGATACGCTTTGTGGAGAAAGTAAAAACTCACGCCTTTCTGGAGAGAGTAAAAACTCGCAGCAGCAATGAAATACGCCTTTATGGAGATGGCAGACACTCACAGTAACAATGAGATACATTTTTGTTGAGAAAATAAAAACTCACAGTAGCAGTGAAATACGCCTTTGTGGAGAAAATCAAAACTCACAGTAACAATGAAATACGCCTTTATGGAAAAAGTAAAATATATATATATATATATATATATATATATATATATATATATATATATATATATATATATATATATATATATATAGTCACAGTAGAAAAACTTAACTGACTTCTGACTTACGCGTTATAATGATAACATAATTCGTCTCTCTCTCTCTCTCTCTCTCTCTCTCTCTCTCTCTCTCTCTCTCTCTCTCTCTCTCTCTCTCTCAGGGATTAGGACATTAACATATTGTTATTTAAGGCCACGTCCATAAGTCTGGGGAGACTTTACGGCAAAAGTTTTAATTCTCCGAATTAAACTGAGAAATGGGAACGTCGGAACACGGATCCTGGGACGATGCTGTAATTAATATTCATGGTATTACGGCAGAAGTGAGCGGCAGAGCCAGTATCACTATTTATATAACCATAACGAGGGGAAGGAGTGAACAAAATAGCATTAATAATAATAATAATAATAATAATAATAATAATAATAATAATAATAATAATAATAATTGGAGATTTTTCGTCCAAAATCCCACTGTAGCAAGATAGTGTAGGAAATTCAGGACATTTGGTAGATATTACAAAATCAAGAAAAATAAATAAATAAATTACCATTATGAGAAAATATTGTCCCACAATCAGTAATTAATAGAAAAAAATTTCCGCATAAAAATGAATGAACAGAAAACATTTTATCGCCAGAAGTAATAAAGAGAAAACATTTTATCATCACAAGTAACAGACATAAAACATTTCAGCATAAAAGGTAATTAACAGGAAACACTTAAGAATAAAAATAAATGAACAGAAAACATTTCGATAACCAGAAAACATTTCAACATAAAAATTAACAAGCTGAAAGCATTTCAACATATAAAAGTAATAAACAGAAAGTATTTCGGCATAGAAAAACTAATAAACGGGAAATTTTAACATTAACGAACAAAACATTTCAGGATGAAGACGTAATAAACAAAAACACTTTTGCATTAAAAATAAAAATAAAACATTTCAACAATAAAAAACAGAAAACATTTAAGGATAAAAAAGTAACAAACAGCAAACATTTCAACATAAAAAATTAATAAACAGTAAACATTTCAACATTAAAAAGTGATAAACAGCAAACATTTCAACATAAAAAAAGTAATAAACAGCAAACATTTCAACATAAAAAAAATCAATGAACGAATTATTTCAGCATAAAAAAAAAATATTTCGGCAAAAAAAACAAAATAAACAGAAAGCACTTCAGCAAAAAAAAAAAAAAATAACAAAACAAAACATTAAAGATAAAAAAAAGTAACAAAAACGTCCCATATCAACCCAAAAAACCTAATACCTACCCATACTTCCATTCGCTGAGAAACAAAACACCGAGACCCACCGGAAGGCGGGGGGCAGGGGAAAACACTACCAGATGGATTGAGACCCGGGCAATATTGCAGCATATTATCTTGCCCTTGCCGTACCCTCTGACAATGTCGTAAAGTTGCATTACAGGGCGGGTATTGAGAGTAATTTCCCGTGGGAAGGCGCCTTCTCTCGTAAAACTTCCCTGATTCTGAATCATTGCGATTCTCGGGGGACGCCACTGATTAAAACTATAGTTTTTAACTTGTAGAGTTATTGGGGGAGCAGATAGGGAAGGTGATGGCGTTGTTTATAAGTACGCACATACATACAGACATACATATATACACACACATACATACATGCATACAGACATACATACATACATACATAATCTTATTTTAGTTTTCTGTAAAAGAAAACTGCTGTGCCGGCTTTGTCTGTCCGTCCGCACTTTTTTCTGTCCGTACTTTTTCTGCTCGCACTTTATTCTGTCCGCACTTTTTCTATCCGCCCTCAGATCTCAAAAACTACTGAGGTCAGAGGGCCGCAAATTGGTATGGTAATCATCCAACCTCCAATCAGCGAACATACCAAATTGCAGCCCTCTAGCCTCAGTATTTTTTATTATATTTAAGGTTAAACTTAGCCATAATATCGCACCTGGTAACGATATAGGACAGGCTACCAACAGGCCGCGGTTAAAGTCTCATGGGCAGTGGCTCATACAGCATTATACCGAGGCCACCGAAAAATAGATCTATTTTCGGTGGCCTTAATTATAAGCTGTAGAGGCTGTACAGATAACCAGTGCGCCAAACTTCAACGCATTTTTACTTTTCTTTAAATTTACTTTTATACAGTTAAAATTCTAAAAATCTATACTTCTTTTTCGGTACTGGGCTGCTTTCCTACTGGAGTTATGGGGCTTGTGGTATTCTGCTTTAACAAATTGGGTTAGAGCTATGGTAATAATAATAATAATAATATAATAATAATAATAATAATAATAATAATAATAATAATAATAATAATAATAATAATCTTGGAAAGTGCATGGGCGTACTTTATTCAAGAAAATAAGAGAGAAAAAAGTTTCGATAGTGAAAGAACAGTGTGGGTTCAGACAATGCAAGGGCATACACTGTAAGTGATTTACATGGAAATAAAGAAAGCATGTATCAGAAACATTTCAAAAGCTGAATAGAAGGATGAATTATAACCAAAACTAAAACAATATGTTAGTTAAATTATATAAGGCGAAGTAAGTTGATCCTTAAGAACGATTTCAAGCATATATCGAAAGAGAAGGCTGACTAAGAATATGTATAAATATTTACTGCACATGTAAGTCTGAGACTGAATGGACAATATAATGAGATTGGAATGATGGAAGAAATCAGAGAGAGAGGAATTGTGGCTACTCACTTCTACAGATGAGAGATTCCCCATGGCTGATGACCAGAGATTATGCATCGTTATGGTGAAGGTACAGTGACTGGGGAAGGACCTTGAGAATGCAATAAGGGAAGGTTAAAAAAAAAAGCGAATGTCCCCAAGAGTAAGGTGATGAACGTAGGTACGAGAGAGAGAGAGAGAGAGAGAGAGAGAGAGAGAGAGAGAAACGAATCAGTTGATAAGCATAAAAGTTAATACGTCCCTCTTACAGCAGAACTGAATTAAAAAATACTGTGTAAAAATGGAAGAGGGGAAAAAGTAGAAAAATGACTTTGTAAAGAGAAACTCTCTCTCATTCCAGAAGAAGAAAAAAGCTGACAAAAACGAAAAACTCCTCATCTAGAAAAATGAGCAGAAAACGAGCAAATATTAACTACGAAAAGGGATAAAAAAAAAATGTGGGTTGGAAGCAAGGACAGAGAACGAGAGAGAGAGAGAGAGAGAGAGAGAGAGAGAGAGAGAGAGACAGGAACGCGATAAGGGTTGAGAAAATAATTAAGCGTCGAGCTGGGCACAAAGCAGCTACAAGTAATGACTTTGAACGCCATGGCAGCGTCAGGAAGGGAAGGGAAATTAGAGAGAAAAGTAGACTATAAATATGGGTCGATAAACATGTGTGGAGATATATATATATATATATATATATATATATATATATATATATATATATGTATATATATATATATATATATATATATATATATATATATATATATATATATATATATATATAAACATATACATGGAACTAATCAACACGTGAGCGCGCGCTTTTCGCAGAAATAAATTTCTGACTCACATTCAGATCGAACCCGGTCTCTCCAACGAAAGGCGCCACTACCCTGTGTGGGTGAACTGATAGCGAGCGCCCTGGCCTGTCATTTGAGAGACCAGGGTTCGATCTCAATGTGAGTCAGAAATTTATATATACTCGTATATATATATATATATATATATATATATATATATATATATATATATATATATATATATATATATATATATATATATATATATATATATATATATATATATATATATATGTCATAACAATAACAACTATTATTCTTTAAAAAAAAAAACACCCCCACATTATAAATGTTTTCCATGTCCTACAGCATTTTGCAGCTTATCTTACTGTCTGTCACGAAATAGAATCGACTGTCTGACAGTGATACAGAACAACTTTTGCTTTTATCTTCCTTTGATCTGAACAAAAAGCTTATGAGACCTTGAAATGGAAAATACAGAAGTGTTATATAGCGAGAAATCTTTTTATAAATAGAACTTCGGGGTAGATGAACTATCAGCAAAGTGGATTCAGGATAAAAACGGAGGTTGAACTGTAAAAGGATCTACTGAATGTCCTCATTACTTAGCTAAAAGGATATTTTAATCCTCTTCTATAACGCCCAATCTTTCTCTTGTCAGATGAAGGTGGCACTGTGCCAGCAATCAGATATAGTCACCAGATGTCCTTACCCAATGACAACGTCTGCAGCAGTCAGCTTTTCCCAAATGTTGACAATACTTTGCCTGCGTCCACACTGCACTAAAACATGTCATGAACATATGTCGGCAAGTAATCACACACATATCACAAACATGTTGAAAACAGGTCGGCGACTGTAAGTGAGGAAGAACAAACTTTTTTCAAATGCCTATGACAATGTTTGCAGCAGTCAGCCTTTCTCAAATGTTGACAACTCTTTTGCTGCGTTCAAATCATACTCAAACATGTCATGAAACATGTTGGGAACTTATTACATACATATCACAAACATGTCGACAACAAGTCAACAGCTGTAAGTGGCGAGCAATCCTTTGTCGAATACTGGATAATCATATGAAGAACTGAGTTGAACTACCAATAAGTCTCTGACTTGTTGTCAACCTGTTTGAGATGCGTGGACGATAAGTTGCCGAATGTTTATGACATGTCTCTGACTTGTTGTCAACATGTTTGAGATGTGTGGGCGATAAGTTGCCGAATGTTTATGACATGTCTCTGACTTGTTGTCAACCTGTTTGAGTTGTGTGGGCGATAAGTTGCCGAATGTTTATGACATGTAAAGGACAATTCACAAGGCACTAACACCTTTTTCCCACATACTGAAGAAGGCAAACTCCCTCTTGATGTTTTTAATTTCAAAATTATGAGAGAAAGAATCATCATTTATCATTTCAATTCCCTTCTTCAAGAGATAGATTACGTAATGACCTTTTGTGAAACGAAAGTAATTCCAGCTTTTAAGTGACCTAATTCCATTCATTTCCATTTCTAGTTTTCTGTAAAAGAAAACTATTGTGCCGGCTTTGTCTGTCCGTCCGCAGTCGGCACTTTATTCTGTCCGCACTTTTTCTGTCCGCCCTCATATCTTAAAAACTACTAAGGTTAGAGGGTTGCATACTGGTATGTTAATCATCCACCCTCCAATCATCAAACATACCAAATTACAGTCCCCTAGCCTCAGCAGTTTTTATTTTATTTAAGGTTAAAGTTAGCCATAATCGTGCTTCTGGCAACGATATAGGACAGGCCACCACGGTGCCATGGTTAAAGTTCATGGGCCGCGGCTCATACAGCATTATACCGAGATCACCAAAAGATAGATCTGTTCTCGGTGTCCTTGATTATACGCTGCAGTGGCTGTACAGAAAACTGGATTGCGCCGAAGAAACTTCAGCGCATTTTTTACTTGTTATTCCTTCACTAGAACTTAGAAAAGTATGAATGGGACATGAAATGCAGTTTAGGCTATTAGTTATTATTACTATAATTTCCTTCTCGTCCTCACGGCGGGACATCGGATACAACGACGCTTTATGGGAAACGCTCGTTAATGCCCACATTTGTTACTGCGGCAGAGGGCATCCTTCGGGCATCGAATGGATGACTGTCATCCGTATGGCTCAAATGAAGCAATCTCTCTACTGACACCCCAATATCCGCCTCAGCAATAACAGGAATGAGATGGCACTGATCAATTTCAGTGCCATGGGGGGTAGGGGGGAGGGGGAGGGGAAAGGGGAGGGATGCATCAGGAGTATGAGCTGTCACTATGAATAATACAAGACTAAACAGTTTCACTGTAATATGGATGAAACGGGAATTTCCGGTGGCATACAAGAGGTATGGAATGGAAATATTAAAGTGCCACTGTGATGGTGGTGAAAGGG
>NC_089761.1:32223143-32250643 GCF_040412425.1 Macrobrachium rosenbergii | reverse complement strand
AGCTCCTGATTTACCTTGACCCAAGGGTGAAATTAATAGAGATTCCAGTGACAGCTTGCGCTGACTTCATCGAAGGATTGATAACTTCCTTGCCTATACTGAACACTCCAGAATTCGACAAACACCACCATTCCAATAGATGATGGTGACTGTTCTGTGGGAAGGACCCTAGCTTCAGTTATCGGATGGTTACTTTCTGCATGAAATTATGATTCGTGTAAACTTAGGCTCATCGGTAGGCCTACTGCCACTGAGAAGGATTTAGCACTTTTAATGGCTTTTGAGAATTTGTGTAAATGAGCCTTTCATGGTGTTAGTGTATTTTCAGTTGATTTATTCAATTTTGTAAAATGGTAAATAAAAATTCAGGTGGTCTTCAGCCCTGCAACATTTTCCTAAATGCTTCATTTTAACGCTAAAGATGATATTTATTGCTGGTATGTTATTTGGAGGTTGACTTTAAAGTAAAAATTTTCAGTGGCTATGTTTAATGGTTGGTGTTATGAAAATTAAAACTGAACTTAATTCTCTTATACTTTCGAACTGAAGTCCTATGCTTTAGGATCCTTGGGGGGAAACTATACTTTAATACCTGCTTGGGAAAGCTTTGCAAATCGTTAAGTGTTTTCTGCCTAAATTTTTACTTCCTAATTTAAGAATAACAGTAATTTCATTGGTACTGTGACGTGTATACAGAATTCAAATTACAAAATATGTATTTTTTCAAGTTCCTGGTTTAAGGATTTAAAATTATAAGTAACTTTCATTTGTGACTGTGCTATTACGGTTTTTCTAGTGTAAATGTATATTTTTTTTAAGTATTGAAATAAAAATGGTCAGTATTTGGTACGTATTGAGTTATCACCTTGAGAGCTCATTTTACATGTACATACACAATTTCATCTACCTTTATAAGTAAATGAACTTCATACACGAGATGAACCTGTAATAAGGGCTGGTCTCCCCAAAATGAATAATCATTCCTTAGTCGAAATTGTAATCACGTGGAGTTTCTTTCATCAGGAAAATCTTTTCCCATCGAGTTAATGGAACGACCCTAGACATGGCGAATTGGGTTGAAATCCTGCCGCCTTGAGTCATTTCAGTGTTAATCTAATTACCTCAACTCCTATTCCTCCTCCCCCACTCTTCTTCTTCCCCCTCTCAGGCCCCTCCTCCCCTCTCCTCCTCCCCCACTTTCCTTCCTCCTTCCCACTTTCCTTCCTCTTCCCCCTCTCCTCCTCCTCCTCCTCCCACCAATTTTCCTTCCTACCTCCTCCTCCCCCTCAACTTTCTCTTCCTCCTCCTCCTCCCCCTCACTTTCCTCCTCCTTCCCTTTCCTCCTCCTCCTCCCTCCTCCCCAACTTTCCTTCCTCCTCCTCCTCCCACTCTCCTCCTCCTCCACAACTTTCCTTCCTCCTCCCCTCTCCCCCTCCTTCTCCACTTTCCTTCCTCCTCCCCTCTCCCCCTCCTTCTCCACTTTCCTTCCTCCTCCCCCTCTCCTCCTCATCCTCCCCCCACTTTCCTTCCTCCTCCTCCTCCTCCTCCTCCTCCTCCTCCTCCTTCTCCTCACCTAAGGTATTTTCAGAGTCTTGGAAAGAGGAGGAGATGGCGCACAGAGCCTTGTCAAATTCGTTCAAAAGTTACTGACAGATTTAATAATGAAATGATCTGATGTCGTAACGGCAAGAAAGGTGGAATTCTGAGGAATTTAAACTATATTTTGATGGTGATTAAATATATCTGCCATAACGGAGGTTTTTACGAAGTAGAGCAAATAGCGACAAAAGAGTTTGAAGAAGGTTCCTACCAAAACGGTAAGCTACAATGAGTGACGAATTTATCTGTATTTTTAAAATGTGTTCGTGATGTTTTCCTGTCTAGTTTATCAACGAAGGCTAACACTGCATGGCATTCTGACGCCTCGTTATAAATCGCGTACAACTAATTAGCCGGGATTTATAAATGCCCAAAGGGATTCCAGGTCCATCAAGTGGGATTAGATGTACCTAGTGTTTTTACCTTGGAAAAACTCACGAGAGAGAGAGAGAGAGAGAGAGAGAGAGAGAGAGAGAGAGAGAGAGAGAGAGAGAGAGAGAGAGAGAGAGAGAGAGAGAGGAAAGAGAGAGAGAGAGGGAGGGAAAGAGAGAGGGAGAGAGAGGAGGATGGCAAGAGAGAGAGGGGAAAATGGAAAAGAGAGAGAGAGAGAGAGAGAGAGAGAGAGAGAGAGAGAGAGAGAGAGAGAGAGAGAGAGAGAGGGCGAGAAGAAAGGAAAGAGAGAGAGAGAGAGAGGGAGGGAAAGAGAGAGGAGGGAAAGAGAGAGGGAGAGAGAGGAGGAGGGAAAGAGAGAGAGGGGGGGAAATGGAAAAGAGAGAGAGAGAGAGAGAGAGAGAGAGAGAGAGAGAGAGAGAGAGAGAGAGAGAGAGAGAGAGGAGGAGGGAAAGAGAGAGGGGGAAAATGGAAAAGAGAGAGAGAGAGAAGAGAGAGAGAGAGAGAGAGAGAGAGAGAGAGAGAAATATATACTGAGAGTAATACATTACCTGTTCAACACCCTAATTCCGCCCAACATTACACCAAACCTTTTTAATAACCATTAACAATATATTGTTAAAAAATAAAGCATTGCATTTCAGATCTAAAAGCCCAATTAACAGAATGCAGACGAAAGTGGAAAAATGCAAAATAGGGCCAAAATGACTCATCACAGGAACTGCCAAAATCACTTAGCGCAGAAGCAGGAGATTTTTAACAAATGAAAAATCACGAGTCTAGTGTATGACGGGACGGATGGAAATGAATAATTGTAAATGAATGATTCAGAATATAAATGCACTGACTTGAAATTATGCGCCAGGGACTGAACCTTTGATGTAAAGTTGAAAGGAACAAAGGTTTTATTAACTGAGAATATATGGTACAGACTTTACTTATGGATTTCTCATTATGCGGTATATCTTGCTATTCAGTGACTAGGTAATGTAATTTGATCTAAAGAAAAATTAAATATTTATACATATATTACGTACATCTACATGTGAGACAAAAAAAAAGAAACAATATAAAAAAAACAAGCGCAAATTATGTTTCCAAGAACTCCCAACCCCACAAAAAATCACAAAAAAAATCCTTCCAGGGACACAAAAAAAAACAATAAATAAAAAAATAAACTTGACCAAAAAAGCATAAACGCAAATGATCTTTCCAGGATCCCCCTAAAACCCCCCCAAAAAAAAAATTCAAAAAAAATTCTTTCAGGGACAAAAAAAACAATAAATAAAAAATAAACTTAAAAAAAAAACATAAACGTACATGATCTTTCCAGGATCCGGTTCCTCCCCACACCCCCAAAAAATCACAAAAAAAATCCTTCCTAGGGCACATAAAAATTAAAAAATAAAAAAGTAAACTTAACCAAAAAAAAAAAAAGACAAACGCAAATGATCTTTCCTGGAGCCCACTCCCCCTCCAAACCCAACCCCCACAAAAAAAAAAAAAAACTTGACTTTCCAGATCAAGCAACTGGGGAAAATTGCGAAGCTATACAACTCAAGTCTCCAGGACAACACCACCCCCCCCCAAAAAAAAATGAGAGAAATAAACAACCCCCCAAAAAACGTAAAAGCAAATGATCTTTCCAGGAACCACCCCACCCCTTCAAACCCAACCCCCACAAAAAAAAACTTTACAAAAAAAAATAAATAAAACTTGACTTTCCAGATCAGGCAATTGGGGAAAAATTGCGAAGTTACACAACTCAAGCCTCCTCAAACGAAATTTCTTCCTCCGCCCACGCCGGATCACCCAAGCGATTTGCAAAAGAGGGTAAAAATCATTTTTCGTCCAATCATGAGATATGCACGTCAAAGAGGACTTGTTTTCTGCGCGGGGAGGGGGTAGGTGGGGGAGAGGGGAGGGGAATGGAAAAGAAGTCAGCGTGACATGAGAGATAAAATGGCTGCAGTCCTGTGAAAAAAATGTTACAGAGTAGTATAGTTGTTATATTCTAGGTTATTCATTTGGTGTATGTATGTGTATAAATATATATATATATATATATATATATATATATATATATATATATATATATATATATATATATATATATATATATCTATATAAAATATATATATATATCTATGTGTATGTATATATATACACACACAAATACACACATACACAAACATATACATACATACCAAAAGCTACGTACCTAACCTGAATAACAAACGTCCGGAAACCAATATATGCAAGACCGTTCAGCCTGCCAAACACACGCGGACTCCACAAACAAGTTCTACACTTTACACATCTTCTCAAGCACCGAAGATAACAGCCTAAAACCTTCGCAGGGGAGAGAGAGAGAGAGAGAGAGAGAGAGAGAGAGAGAGAGAGAGAGAGAGAGAGAGAGAGAGAGAGAGAGAAATATCTTATGTATGAAAGAAAGTTCTTACCGATGTGTCAGAGAAAACATCCACAAGTGGATTTCGCGGAGAAAACCGTCACATGCAAAAGGAGTTTGGGGCCAAGGGACAGAGAGAAACAGGATTTCAACCGGAGGAATGATATACAGGAAGAGCTAAGTTCAAGGGAAAGATATAAATTTGCTGGTTGCATATATGTATAGATATATATTGCATACACACACACACACACACACACATATATATATATATATATATATATATATATATATATATATATATATATATATACACACACATATATATACATATATGTGTGTGTGTGTATAACTGAATCACGAAAATATGGAACGCGATGAATATATAATTAAAAATAAACTCCACGAAGGAAGGAGCAGCAATGGAGTGCTAAGTAAAGGACGACAGTCGAAAGGCCTCGCAGCACTCCAGTGTTTCTGTTTCCTTCGTGGATTTTGTTTTTATTTATACATACTATGTATATGCATATATATATATATATATGCGTGTATGTATGTATAGATATACACACACACATATACATATATATGCGTGTATGTATGTATAGATACACACACACATATATATATGTATATGAGTATATACATGTATACATATGTATACATGCAACTCGAAAACCGGAACAAGGCATTAACATTCCTATGCCCTCCAAGTCTCACAATGAGTTTTCGAAACAATGAGAGTCCCACAAGACAATGAGGTCATTGTTCAGGCGCAATACAATGACTGCCTTGTTCATCTTTAAACAGGAGGAACTGTGATCTCCTCTTGTTCAGAAGTCGGTGACAAAATGAAAACGTTTACAAATGTAGATAGCCACGTGCATTCAACGCACGCATAATATATCTATCTATAATTATGTAGGGTAATCGAATATGATGAATGTATTTGTGTATTAATATATATATATATATATATATATATATATATATATATATATATATATATATGTTTATATATATATATATATATATATATATATATATATATATATATATATATACATATACCTATATAAACATATATGTGTATACATTTTTATATTTATAATCATATGTATATATTTATATATGTACATACACTATATATACAATGGAGTATTCAATAAATAAAACTCGGACAAAAATCCAATATTTTTTCTTACACTACAGATTCCAGTCATTCCTGCATTCCCGTGGTTGCAAGGAAATTTGGTCTCATGTAATGTTTGACAATGAAGATCCCACACACACACACAAACGAGAGAGAGAGAGAGAGAGAGAGAGAGAGAGAGAGAGAGAGAGAGAGAGAGAGAGAGAGAGAGTTAATATATGCATATCTGTAAATTCCACAGTCTTTTGGATCCCGTAGGAGGAGGTATTTGTCCGAATTGGAGGAAGCGAGAGAATGACGAAAAATGCACAATCCCAAACGCCCTTCAAGAAAACGGTGTCTTGCTCATAATAAGCCATAAGTTATCTTTCCTGTTAATTTTGGTAGATTTCAGTTAAAAACCAAGTAAAAAATGCGCCAAAGTTTCTTCGGCGCAATCGAGTTTTCGCACAGCCACTACAGAGTATAATGAAGGCCACCGAAAACAGACCTATCTTTCGGTGGCCTCGGTATAATACTTTAAGAGCCGCGGTCCATGAATCTTTAACCACGGCCCGGTGGTGGCCTGTCCTATATCGTTGCTGGGTGCACGATTATGGCCAACTTTAACCTTAAATGAAATAAAAACTACTAAAGCTAGACGGCTGTAATTTGGTATGTTTGATGATTGGAGGGTGGATGATCAACATACCAATTTGCAGCCCTCTAGCCTCAGTAGTTTTTAAGATCTGAGGGCGGACAGAAAAAAGTGCGGACAGAATAAAGTGTGGACAGGCAGACAAAGCCGGCAAAACGCCACTGGTCTAATTCTGACGTCATGCTTCGCGAAGTACATCAGTGGCCTTGGTTAACTTTAGGTAGATTTTTAGTATACTAAAATCACCATTGGTCTAAATGCTGTAAATTATTTGGCAACCTTTACCTTTCGTGACGAAACATATAAGAAATAGGCAAATGTAAATTCACTGGGAGTAGTGGAAACTATGGCCCCTAGAATAAAACAGTGCAAGAAGATATAAGCTAACTCTTTCATAGCACCAAAAGCGCAGCATACGAGATAAATAGTCCTTGTCCTGAAAGACACCAACAATTAATATGGCTGTCACTATCTGGTAACTATACCATGATATTATGTAAGATGCTTTCCTACGAGATCTTACAATTTATGACTGAACTTTATGAAAATGTTTTTACCCCTAAAATAAAATAGTGCAAGCAGATATAACTCAACTATTTCTGAGCATCAAAGCAATTACATTCGAAATAAATAATTATTTTCCATAAAAGCACCAACAATTATTATGGAAAGTTACTGTGTGGCAACTAACCATGACACGATGTACGATGCTTTCCTGCACAATCTAAGTTTATGACCGAGGTGTATAAAAACTTTTTATATTATTTTGTTCTGGGGCAGATGAAGTTAATTGTGCCTACGTCTGTAAATGTACAGTATACTCGACCTTAGTTTACCTGTAAGTTCTACCATCCCCCACATATATATAAAACTATGGCTTGGTTAACAAACACTTTAAAATGATGCACAGATGTTTCAATTACCACAGCTAATGGATCAAACAACCATTATTTGTTTTTTCTCAGTCTTCCTCCGGTGAGAGAGAGAGAGAGAGAGAGAGAGAGAGAGAGAGAGAGAGAGAGAGAGAGAGAGAGAGAGAGAGAGATTTCATTTTAAATTCACGGTAACACCACCTTTATCACAGAGAATCCAAAGATTGACTTAGAGTGAGAGAGAGAGAGAGAGAGAGAGAGAGAGAGAGAGAGAGAGAGATTTAATGTAAATTTACGGTAACACCACCTTTTTCTCCGAAAGCCCAAAGATTGACTCCGAGAGAGAGAGAGAGAGAGAGAGAGAGAGAGAGAGAGAGAGAGAGAGATTTCATTAATACCACCTGACGCGAATGGTGATGATACCTTCTATAAAAATAAATGACTATGCACTAAGCAGTACCTCACGTCTAAGGAAAATGATGAAAAAAAAGTGGGCAAAATAACAGTTCTTTGGACCCGCCGCAGGTAGAAAGCGAAAGAAAGAGAGAAAGCGAAAGAAAGAGAGAAAGCGAGAGAAAGCAGCATCAGCGGCAGCCTTGAAGGGCAAGGAGTACATTAACTTCTCCGTAGGAGAGGCCATAAACGTACCGTGTTTTCTCTCCTTATTATGCATGAGATTCCGGACCTGTATTACGGCGGCCTTCTCTCATTGCAGACTTAATAAGTCTCTCAATATCTTTTGAAACAACTGCGTGACCTCATCTTAATCTGGCGCGCGGGCGCGCACATTCTTCGGGGAAAGGTGCGGTTGTGGACACAGCCTTGTCTAGTCAGTAAGTTCTAGTGAGTAAATTTATATAATAACTTTCCTAAGTACGTTTAAAATGTGTATTCTGGCTCATAAGTACAGTCAACATTCCGTAACGCCCGTCAAGCCACCACCTCTGCCTACTCTCACTCAAACGTAAGGGATAATCCATCCCAGCTTTGGAATAACTATTCGATTATCGTGAATCTTATAACCTTTCTACTTTTACGAGGCGTCAGAAGCGTCTATCTGATCCTCTAACAAATATCTTAATATTTTTATCACTAACAATCTTTATATCAGAAGAAATAATAGATTTAAACAAGAACAACAATAATCACGACCAATAATTAAATGCTATTATATAACAAGTAAAAAATGCGCCGAAGTTTCTTCGGAGCGATCGAGTTTTTTGTGCATCCGCTACAGCGTATAATCAAGGCCACCGAAAACAGATCTATCTTTCGGTAGTCACGGTATAATGTTGTATGAGCCGCGGCCCATGAAACTTTAACCACGGCCCGGTGGTCGCCTATCTTATATCGTTGCCAGATACACGATCATGGCTAAATTTAACCTTAAATAAAATAAAAACTAGCGAAGCTAGAGGGCTGTAATTTGCTATGTTTGACGAATGAAGGGTGGATGATCAACATACCAATTTGCAGCCCTCTAGCCTTAGCAGTTTTTAAGATCTGAGGGCGGACGGAAAAAGTGCGGACGGACAGACAAAGCCGGAACAATAGTTTTCCTTTACAGAAAACTAATAAAGGCCTTTCGTAGCTGAAAAAAATTCTGCATTCTGAGAACTTTCAAATTCTCAAAAGAAACGAAGATCCCGTTTGGCTTCTGAAGAGAGGCCCGAAGTTCTACCACTCATTTCCATCCGCGATTCTTTTCTCTTCTCTTCGGCAGGAACATCTCGATTTATCGTAGAAGTATTTTTCATCCCTCCTACGAGGATGAAGACACCACGGGAGGCCGTCGGCGTCCTTTGAGGAGTTTCAGAAAAGGATGGGGGTGGTTGGGAAAGGGGAGAGGAAGGAAGGGGAAAGGGGGGGGAAAGGGAGATTCCATTTATAGAGGAATGTAAAATCGGTACCTAAAGGTTATTACATGCCATTCGGAATGTTGCCGTAACGTATTTTGAATACCTGAAGAAAGAATTAATAATGGTGTATTTCTACAGATACGAATGAAAATATGAATGAAATATTTCTCATAGCTTCTCGGGTACTTTTACTATAAATATATATATATATATATATATATATATATATATATATATACTGTACATACAGTATGTGTGTGTCTATATGTGTATAGATACATACATATATATATATATATATATATATATATATATATATATATATATATATATATATATATATAATATAATATAAACGGGAAGGTATGAAAATAATTGTTCACATTCGTAAAGATGTAACAATATTAATTCTTTTCTTCATGTTCAATATAATATATATATATATATATATATATATATATATATATATATATATATATATATAGTAATGGACACCTTTCCAAACACCAATTAACAGAGCAAAAGTTCCGATGCCAATACTCACCTAAACTGCAACAAAGTCCACAGTGGGAGGAATCGTGCACACAAACACCAGAGTGTGAAAACTGAATCAAGGGGGACAAACAAACACTGACAAAAAAAAAAATTTACCATTTAGTACATAAACATCAGACAGAAATAACATCTGAAAATCTTAAAGCATAAGTATCCAAAAACACAAATACCCTTACATATGATTAACCAAAAACACAATTGCACTATTGATGAAAAAACACAACACAGTTATACTGAAAAAGGGGGTCTAGAAAGCAGGAGACGAACGTTTGACACCCTAAATTAATTATATATACACCAGGACTTTGATATCCGACCGTGATCTCCTCAACGCATCAGTCTCCACGTCTGGAGATAATCCCAGGTATGCAGGGGATAAAGGGCCCCCAACGACAGTCGCGATGCCCACAAGCGCCGTAATCTCACTTACATACAGGCAATGCTAACACCAACACCTCACCATAGGAAGGCGAGGTCCCCCAGGCAGTAATCACCAGGTTGAAGGTGAAAGGGATTACCGAATAAAATCCTTCAGGTGCTGGGAATGGCACCCCAATACGTAAAGCTGACAGCGATCAGACAGGGGCAGGTGTTCCCCACGTCAAAGTGGGCAAAAAGCAGCAGCTGACAGGTCAATAACAGATGCAAACAGCGACAGCAGCCAATCCAAAACGCCTTGAGGACGCGGCTCAGAAAGGACAAGCTGCCCAACGTCACGGGACCGTAAACGGTGCCTCTCAAACAGGCGGGCAGGGACTCTGGCTCAGAAAGGACAAGCTGCCCAACGTCACGGGACCGTAAACGGTGCCTCTCAAACAGGCGGCAGACTTGGCTCAGAGGTACGACAAGCTGCCCAACGTCACGGGACCGTAAACAGTGCCTCTCAAACAGGCGGGCAGGGACTCTGCAAGGCTTGGAAAGGAAAACAAAACTGCATCAACAGGTAAACAAGCGAAGGGCTGGTGAAGAGGATAATGGAGATCTTATAAGACACTGCCAAAGCGGCTTGATATTAAAATGACGAAATGACACAGTACTAAGGTATAATAATTACGGCAAAACAAGCAACATGCTGACAACATAAATACAGTATATATATATATATATATATATATATATATATATATATATATATATATATATATATATATATATATATATATATATATATATTTATATATATAATGTGCGTGTTTTGTTTATGCGTAGGCATGTATGTGTTTGTGAGTATGTCTGTGCATATGTACGTGTAAGTCGGTATCAACGTACCCCCTTCACAAAAATCTAAAATCGACATCTCTAACCATATGAAGCAAACGTCCAAGATGATATGGACAAAGAAACGTCGTTTTTTATGCTAACGGAATTAAAAAAAAAAAACTGCCAGATTTACGGAAAAGATGAAACAAACTGTCAGGCATGAAAAATCGCTTTTAGGGTAAAAGGTAATTAAATTTTACTGAAGAAAGTGACTTTCGTGAAGAGAAAAGGAGGAAGGCAAAAAAAAAAAAAATAAATAAAAGCCAGATTTAAGCATAAAAAAATCGCTTTTTGGGGAAAATGTAATTCAATTTCATTTGAAGAAAGGAATCAACACGAACACAGGAAATGAGAAAATACAAGAAAAGAGATTACCCGGACGTAAAATGTAATTCGGAAAGATACACAGTTGGACACAACAAATAAATAAACAACCAAATAAAAAAGAACATGAAGATAAGCAGGAATCGATTACAATATTTCAAACACTGGAATGAAACAGAGAAGACCTTAAAAATAGATACACATAAAGTTAAACGAAAAAATATGGGGACTTTATTTAAAGGGCCGAGAGAAGCATTTCATTAACGCCGACTGGACTTTCCTTTCAAAGGAGTATTGAAAGACCCTGTGTGGAAAGACCCTGGGGAAGGGGTGAGGGGAAGGGGAGGGGGAGGGGGAAAAGAAAGTGGGGGTGTTCCAGAGGCTCCCCAAAACCTTGACAGCAATTTATTGCTTTGGGGAGGGGGGTGAGGGGAAGGGGGAAAAGTGGGGGGGTCTTAGAGGCTCCCCAAAACCTTGACAGCAATTTATTGCTTTGGGGAGGGAGGTGAGGGGAAGGTAGAAAGGCAAGGGGGCGGGGATGTTCTAGAGGCTCCCCAAAGCCTTGACAGCAATTTACTACTTTTTTTTATTTAAAAACTGAAGTGTGTATAGATTTGGAGGAGGGGGAATGGGAAAGGGGGTTGTTTCCTGGCTCCCCAAAGCCTTGACAGCAATTTATTACTTTTTTTTATTAAAAAAAACTTACTGGGGAGGGGCGGTGAGGGGAAGGGGGAAAAGAACGCGGGGGGCGGGGGGCGTGTCCTAGAGGCCCCCCAAAGCCTGGACAGCAATTTATTACTTTTTTTATTTTCAACATTTTCTGATGGCCGTGAAGAACCCGCCAATGTTCCTGCACTTTAAAGAACTTATTGATTATCGTGGCTTTTGAACAGTCTAATATCGTTCAGTGGGTTTTTACGTGACTGGGGCAGCATTTGTTCAGCTTAAAGGCTCATCTGTTTCTGTGGAATGCGAACCACGTATCCATGACGACAGGACGGGAGTTGAATTTAGACACTGTAATCGCAACAGAGAGAGAGAGAGAGAGAGAGAGAGAGAGAGAGAGAGAGAGAGGCAAGGGATTCCGGAATGGCTTCATGTATTATAAAGAATCTAAAAGCAGGCTAAGATTAAGTCTCTCTCTCTCTCTCTCTCTCTCTCTCTGCATCTCATTTTACGGAATTCGCTTCCTCCTTCTTTATTCTCAGTAACATCAAAGGTCTCTTTGAGATTCCGTTTCTTATGAATAAAGACTATGTATAAAGATTATGTATCATCTCAATGAAACATTTTCCTTACATTTTATTCATATACATTTCTGTATCACTGATATTACTGTCAAATATTCACGCGAATTATGTGACGTGTATGGCACGCGATGAAACTTAAAAATGTCAGAAACTGTCAAAATATCGGAAAGGAAGACAACTGACATCAGAAGACAACTGACATCAGAAGATAACTGACATCAGAAGACAACTGACATCAGAAGACAACTGACATCAGAAGACAATTGACATCAGAAGACAATGACATCAGAAGACAACTAACTCCAGAAGACAAGTGAAATCAGAAGACAACTGACATCAGAAGACAACTGACATCAGAAGACAACTGACTCCAGAAAGACAACTGACGTCAGAAGACAACCGACTTCACAAGATAACTGACATAAGAAAAAAACTGACTTCAGAAGCTAACTGACATCAAAAGACAACTGACATCAAACGACAACTGACATCAGACTTCAGAAGACAACTGGCTCCAGAAGACAACTGACATCAGAAGACAACTAACTCCAGAAGACAACTGACTTCAGACGGAACCCATGGCGACATCAGCTGTCCAAACTTTACGAAGCGGAGGACGCACCAATTTAACTTCCGGCGAACAATTCTGAGGAGACAGCGGCAGGTCTGCTTTGAAGCACTAGCCTTGAGGAAATGTTCTGGAATAAGTTGAACAAATAACTCAGTATTCTTAGGTACTCACAAGAAGTTAAAGAAAATATAATGAATAAGAGGAAAGTTCAGATACAGCAGCTTTCTGACGTCTGAATTCCCTTGGAGTTATAAAGGCAGAGGAGTACAGTACAGTAACACAGGAATGGGGTCGTTCTGTCCAGACATGGTGACTTGGTGGCTGTATTAAATCTAATTGTCCTGAAGCTTTGGTTATTGTCGCAATGTATGGATGTATGTACACACACACATACACACACACACACACACACACACACATATATATATATATATATATATATATATATATATATATATATATATATAGAGAGAGAGAGAGAGAGAGAGAGAGAGAGAGAGAGAGAGAGAGAGAGAGAGAGAGAGAGAGAGGAGAAGATTAAGTAAAGGGGCCACAAAGCACGAAAATTATATCTATTTACCTTTCCAAGAAGAGAGGAGATGGTCCTCTCATATTCAAGCATTGTGGGTTTTACTTAATATGTGTATGGACAGGAAATGTGCATTACACACACACACACACACACACATATATATATATATATATATATATATATATATATATATATATATATATATATATATATATATATATATATATATGATGCTATGAACACATGAATATACAGTAAGAAGCAACATGAACAGGCTATGCAATACACTTTATGAGAAGCAAATTCTAATGTACATACTTATCTTGACCCACATAATATATGCACACTGTTTACAAAGAAGTCATAACATCCCTGGAATATCGGCACATCCAGAACCTCATGCTTTCAAAAACAACAGCTAAGCTACCTTGACCTTTCTATCTCCATCAGGAGATATTGAGGTGACTGATGAAATGATCAATACCGAATGGTTTAACCAACCGTAATTAGAAACATCCCATGTCAGAGATGCTGTCAATGATTTAAGTGTTTGGCAACCGACAACGATCATGAAGGTTTCATTATCGTGCTCTGGCAGCCTGCTATAATTCTGATGATTTCATTATCGTGCTCTGACAATCTGCAACGACCCTGGAGGTTCCATCACCGTGTCATTATCGTGCTCTGGCGACCTACAACAATTCCGAAGGTTTCATTATCGTGCTCTGGCATCCTCTACCAATTCTGATGATTTCTTTATCGTGCTCTGGCAACCTACAACGGATCTTAAAGTTCCAGTGTCGTGTTCTGGCATCCTTAAATGATTCTGAAGGTTTCATTATCGTGCTCTGGCATCCTACAATGATTCTGGATGTTTCTGGCAACCTCCAACGCTTCTGAAGGTTTCATTATCGTGCTGTGGCAACATACATCAATTCTTATTCTAGCATTATCATACTCTGGCAACCTACCACGTTGCCCATAGAGGTACCAATTTCTTCATAGGACCAAACTACACGTAATAGCTTCCATACATAAATATTAATAAAATTACATTTTTGTGGGTTTCACGAATTTTCAAGGAAATCGGAAGAATCCAAAACACTTATATATATGTATATATATATATATATATATATATATATATATATATATATATATATATATACACGAGTATAAAGTTATATACCTTTAGTTTTACTTCAGACCACTGAGCTGATTAACAGCCTCCTAGGGCTGTCCTGAAGGATTAGACTCTATTTTAACGTGGCTAAGAACCAACTGGTTACTTAGCAACGGGGACCTACAGCTTATCAGTGGAATCCGAACCACATTATAGCGAGAAATGAATTTCTATCAACAGAAATAAATTCCTCTAACTCTTCATTAGCCGGCCGGAGAGTCGAACTCGGGCCTAAGGAGTGCAAGGCCACAACTCTACCGACTAGCCCAAGGAAGATCTATATACGAGTATGTATGTATATATATATATATATATATATATATATATATATATATATATATATATATGTATATGCATATATGTGTATGTATATATATGTATATATATACACATATATATATGTATATATATATAATTTATATATATACATAGCACGTTATAAAATCATTTCAGACAGAAACTGGAATATTCACGATGAAAAACCCAAGGATGATGCACTACAACCCCAAACGCCTCTCTCTCCCTCTCGCAAGCTCTTAATATTCAGTGGCGGAAGGGAGAGGGAGCCTCATTGAATAATACCATGCAAAGTAATAATAACGCTCCCGTGCTTGCTTGCCTCGCAAAAGCAGTAAGAGGAAACCTCCCACCAGAAGATAAACTTTCCGCCTCATGAATAATAACAAAAGTAATGGCGACGTCTTTTTGGTCTACTCAGAGCGGGCAACGATGTCAAGTCTTTGATATTGTTGGTTGCACTATTTCCTCCTCAATCCTTTTCCTTGTGACATGCAACAGCGTGAAGTTGGTATTGCAAAGGCACGGCGAAGGGGCATGTTGCACACTGCATCGGGTATGGCAGAAAGGGTTGAGGTGGGAAGGGGAGTATTGCAAATTGCAACTATTTTTTCCTAAACCATTTTCCTTGTGCCATGCAATAATTGTGAGGTGGGCATTGCAAAGGCAGGGTGAAGGGGCATGTTGCACACTGCATCGGGTATGCTAGAAAGAGAGTTGAGTTGGGGGGAAGTATTGCAAATTGCAAATATTTTCCCCAAACCTCTTTTCCTCATGCCATGCAATAATTGTGACGTAGGTACTGCAAAAACGTGATGAAGGGTAGTTGCACATTGCATAAGATAAGGTAGAGGGGTGAGGTGGGAGGGGGGAGGGAGGTGGCTTGCACATTGCAAATTGCTTTGGAAATGACGTATTGGCGTGACCTCCGTCATCAGTCTTCGTGCTGAGGGAAAGATGAGATATTCAGGGCTTATGAGAGAGAGAGAGAGAGAGAGAGAGAGAGAGAGAGAGAGAGAGAGAGAGAGAGAGAGAGAGAGACAGAGCGTGTTTGTCTGTGAGAGACAGACAGAATGAGAGACAAAAATATGTATATATATATATACACACATACACACGCATATATATAGATACTTTTTGAAAGAACAATTGCGTCTGGACACCAAAAATAAATAAATAGCAATGATTTGGCACGCAAAATCACAGTTAGGAATATACAGAATATGGGGAAAGAATATTACAATTTGTGTTTCACTTGGTATGAAATAGAAAATTTACACACTTCTCTCTCTCTCTCTCTCTCTCTCTCATGACAGATCATCTATGGAAGCCTAATTCTGAGTTTCTGAATTGATGACAAGCAAAAATAAGTTCAGATTCCCTTTGAAGAACCTCATTAGACAAATCAATTAATATATATGTATGTATAAATATGCATATATATGAATATATATATTTATATATATAAATATTTATGAATATAAATATTTACATACATACATATATATACATGAATACATATACATAAAACTCTGTATCCCTGAATCAAGGCAATATGTATGCATGCATGCATGTACGTATGTATGTATGAACATAATCTAGCAAAAAGCAATATAAGCCCATTATCCATCGGCAAGCGAAGAGAGCGCTTATTCTCGGAAACTGGCGACGATATGCATTTTCCTTTTCATTTTATTAACTTCAGTGATGTGACGAGGTATTCTTAGGAAAACTGGGGAGCAATAAATCTCTGGGTAATATTCCATTCTTCCATGCTCTTGACGTGATCATATTTAACATACTTGTTCGTTCTGCGATGAAGAGGGGGATATGTTCACGTTTTATGAAAGTCAGCACTGCTGAGGAGATTTGTGATTATATATATATATATATATATATATATATATATATATATATATATATATATATATATATATATTATATTATGATGTCTTCTTTCTTTAACGCGCTTTGTTTTTCCCATCTGTATGGGGTAAGTAATGATGCCTTCCTTTGAAGGACTTTGATTTGGCTTTGGGGTGACTTTTGGCAGTCTCGATCGGCTGCCCTGCCTGTCATCCATTAGACCCCGGTAGCGTATGCACATGTATTGTACCAGTCACCAGCGCCCTTTGTACCAGCAGCGAGGAGTCGTTGCGCGGTTGGGTCGACAGTCGAGACGCGTGAGGTGTCTGTTATGTTTTTAGAAGTTGTTGGAGTGGCTTTGTTTGTGTGTGTGTTAGTCTGTAACAGCCATTTGCTTTATGCAAACCTGTCCGTTGATTACATACATAATCCCGAGGTGTCTACACGGGTAGCAAAGCGACCGCAAATATATATGATTATAATCACTTTTGTACGTGATTCATTTATCACACATTTACCACAGGTGAAAAATAAGAGACGTGGTGTAGGTCCTGACCGGTTTCGACTTTATTTCCAAGCCATATGTATGATATATATGTATATGTATAGATATATATAAAAATATGCACATATACATATCTTATATATATGCATATATATATCAACATATATATAGATTTATGTACATTATAGTTTCTGCAGTTACAAAAACCATACGGAAATTATCTCAGAGTCCCTCCCCCCGCCCTCCTTATTTAGGGGCAAATTGCCGTTTTGGTATAAAAACTTATGTTTATGTGTCACTTTATCCACAACAGGCTTTTTTCTCTTTTCATACAAACATTTGCTCCATCAAAGAGATGAACTTGATTAACTTAAGCCACAGCCTAAATCTATTGCTTCTTTGCAGTTCAGTGTTTTCTTCAAGTTAGATAAACAAATAGATTCTGTTGTCAAACTAAGGACACGAAAGAGAAAAAAAATTCAGGTCATCAAGGCAAGTTATTCGTCCACGAGGTTTTCCCCGAGAGAATTGCCGTCGTAACTTTTGAGACAAAGCTTATGGCCTCAGGAGATTCTTCTTCGGATCTCAGGAGAGAGAGAGAGAGAGAGAGAGAGAGAGAGAGAGAGAGAGAGAGAGAGAGAGAGCTTCAAGGAAGCAAATCTAACTTCGTACGTCCAAAGTATCTGAAGGAAAAAAAAAAAGTTTATATTTCGCAAACGAATTCCGTGAACAGCTTTGTCTTGGAGATATAAAACTTAAAGTCTATTACATCGACGTTGTATCTGAGAGAGAGAGAGAGAGAGAGAGAGAGAGAGAGAGAGAGAGAGAGAGAGAGAGAGAGAGAGAGAGATACCGGCATGGAAATACACCGTCTGAATATCAGAGAGAGATTCCAAGATATATATCGCTGTTGTTTATGTCGAAATCCAAATCGTTCTTGGTTAGTTATTCAGCTGTTTAACGAAAAATCGTAATAATTAAAATTCGCGATGAAATGAAAACATATTCCCAAAAAATGTCTTTCCAGAAAAAAAAAGAGAAACTAGAAAACGAATCATTACATAAAAACACACACGAACACACATCTAAAATCAATCTGAGCGATGAGACATATCTCGTCGACCTCCTGTGAACTTTCACAAGATTGGCTCCAGCGTCTTGAGGATGTCTCCGCCACTTCTTCAAGGAATTTCCAGCTTCTGAAGGATATTGATCTATTTACGTACAATTGTACGTATACATGCATACAAATAATCAGAAAGACAGATGAAGAATTACTCCAAATCTCTACCATCTGCTGGACGACGCTGACATTCCAAGCAATCCTCAAGAATTCCCGAAGACAGAAGCAGCTCCAGTGGAGATGAAAACGTCTCCAGAATCCAGATGGGTCACCCGTGGCAGATTACAAAACCTGGGATAACTCAAGCGACTGTTCAGCTAACTCGAAGGAGGATGGAAGAGTTCAGAAACTTGAGAGGAACACATCGAAGAAGCTCTGGAAAAAAGTCTGGAACAGATAAGGATCTACATCAAAAGGTCGAGGAAGCGATTGGGAGACGTGAATACACGCCTTAAACCTGGAGAAGAAAAAGTTACATCACGAGCGAAGAGGTCTCTGCTTTTTGCGATTACAGGATGATGAACTTGCAGAGGAACAAACCAGGACAACGCCGACGTAGGAGACACAAGAAGGACGTGTGACGGAGGTGCAGCTTTCGGTGGAGCTGGCGGTTAGTACTCGAGAATTTGCCTGGGGGCCAAGGGAAGCAGTGATGCCTATTTCTCATGTTCCTCAGTGGCAACCTCTGGCGTGGCGTAAAACCTCGCAAGTTCAATGGCTACAAGGTATGGGAGATAGGTTTTCCCATTCGGAGCTCAGGCATCGAGGAACACCGTCAGGATTCTCTGCATTGCTCCTGAATGCGAGGTGGAAATCTTTCTACCTACAAGCAAGGAGTAATTGCTAGTTGCTCTTCATCAACGAATGTCTTGTTTCCTACAGGAAGCTGCGAAGTGACTGGTTTCGGGACTCTGCAAAGGACTCATCTGTTTTCTACATAAAAGCAGAGACTTCATATAGGATCTTGGCTAGCTAACAGAGAAGAGAATGGGGAAGGGTCCATCCCTGGTAAAAATAAACCCCCATTTGATGACGCTCTGATGGCGACGATGCCCCAGGGGTGAGATCACTTGTGATCGGCAAAGGCCACCAATCTTTTCTATCTATCTATCTCTCTCTATAATTATATATATATATATATATATATATATATATATATATATATATATATATATATATATATATATATATATATATATATAATGCTTTTGGGGCAAAAGTTTTTCTTCTTGTATGCAAATTTCTGTAGTAAACGGAACAGAGAGTTAATCTTCGTTTTTTTTTGTCCATCAACTGAATTTGGAAGAATGGAGATTCAGAAAATATTGTCACATTAATAAGATGTTGATCAACCATCAAAAAACCATAGAATTCAACGAAATTTGCATATATATATATATATATATATATATATATATATATATATATATATATATATATATATATATATATATATATATATATATATATATATATATATATATATATAAATGTTGATGAACGAAAGTGAAACAACGGAGTGGTGTTGACTGATTTTACCGTCCTTTACTTAGCTAAGTAAAGGACAAAAGTCGAGCCCTAGCACCACCTGCTGTTTCACTTTCTCGTTCGTGGCATTTGCATTTATATATATATATATATATATATATATATGTGTGTGTGTGTGTGTGTGTGTGTGTGTGTGTGTGGTATATATATATATATATATATATATATATATATATATATATATATATATATATATATATATATGTGTGTGTGTGTGTGTGTGTGTGTGTGTGTATATATATATATATATTTCAATTGAATTCTATGGTTGATCAACTTCTATTAATTTGACAATATTTTCTGAATCTCCGTTCTTCCAAATTCAGTTGATGAACAAAAAGACGAAGATTAACTCTCTGTTCCATTTACTACGAAATTTGCATACAAGAAATATTTTGCCCCAAAAGCATTTATATATATATACATACATACATACATATATATATATATATATATATATAACATTTATATATTAGATATACATATGAATATTATATATATACACATACATACATACATAGGACCGTAATGTGGAAAAATGCATCCAACATATGTTAAATTGCCACATGAGGTAACAAATATGTGATTTGAAATTTATTTGATTTCGGATCGCATCAGGAATAAGGAAGGGGCGGGGATGAAAATTCCACTTCACTGCATCAACTTACTAGTGCTTTATTTTTCGTTGCAGCAAAATATTCAGCGTAAATCGGTGTTTAATTACATTTAACCATAGCATTTAATTTCAGCAATTGCTGATTTAACTTACTGATTTTGACTGACGCAAACAAATCACATCAGCACATATTTCGGACACTGGACATTTATTGCACCATGATGTCCAACATAGCAAGTAATGTACTTATTTTCACCAAATTGAACGTTAACACTTATCCAAAAAAAAAAAAGTTACGCACTTTATATTTAGCTTAAATTATTCTGTAAGCCTATAGAAACACTTAAATGAAAAATTAATGTAATAATTTTACGGATGAAACTCTACAAACAAAAATTTGTTCCATCAGCATTTACTGAGAAAATATGTAAAGGTAACCTAATTAGCGTGAATCAATATGAACTATAATAAAATCCCTACCATACCCTTCTTGGAATTAATGCGCAGTGTTCCCATTCCAGTAACCTTAAAATAGAATAGCCAGAGGGCGCAGTGTCATTATTAGTCTTCATATATAACGGCACAAGAAAAATATTTGTATAAAAAAAAGATTGAGAATGTTTTTTTTTTATGCCTGGCCACTCTGTTTCCACCTACGCTTATTTACACCTTTCAGATTTTTTTTTTTTGTACCGAGTGCCCCAAAAATAGGTTAGCAAGAATAACAGAATAATCTATTAATATTAACAAGCTAAAAACGTTCGATCTTTTTTTACTTTGGTCCAGCCAGGGCAAATGCCATCAAGCCCTAATTTAACTCGATTTTTGCATTACAGATTTCCGAAAATGTATATGATCTTCAACACTTACATATACAGGTACATGACAGAAATACTCTTCAGAGCTGCTAACGGAGCAAGAGCCAGTGCTGGCATAAGGCCAGCTCAAACTACGACGCCACCAACCAGCAACAGGTAGAAGATTACTAGGGACTCCAGAGAACAAAAGACGTCAGGTGTCTAGCGCTTAATTGTCTGCTGCTCATCAGAACAAGTCGAGCACAACTCTAGCGGTGTCCGGTTGCTCTGAAGATAACCCCAGAGTCAGATCAGGGTTCGGGAAGTTCGCACTGTAAGGGGGTGTTGTGTACTGCAGCGTAATGCTAAGCTGTTTGTTATTGTTACGACCGTTTGTTATTGTGACTCTGTTTGTTATTGTTACCCTGTTATTGTTAAACTGTTTGTTATTGTTAGTCTGTTATTGTTAAACTGGTTTTTAGTTACTCTGTTATTTTTATGCTGTTTGTTATTGTTACTCTGTTATTGTTAAACTGTTTGTTATTGTTACACTGTTTGTTAGTGTTACACTGGTTTTTATAGCTTGTTCTTGTTAAGCTGTTTGTTATAATTTGTTATCGTCTGTTATTGTTATGCTCTCTGTTACAGTTTGTTGTTGTTAAACTGTCCGTTATTGTTAAATCGTCTATTGTTAAACTGTTTGTTATTGTTACCCTGATTGTTATAGTTTGTTATTGTTAAGCTGTTTATTAGTTTGTTATTGTCTGTTATTGTTATGCTGTTTGTTATAGGTTGTTATTGTTAGACTGTCCGTTATTGTTAAACTGTTTGTTACTGTTACAACTGTTTGTTATGGTTAGACTTGTTTTTTATTGTTTGTTATTGTTAAACTGTTTGCTATTGTTTGTTATTGTTAAGATTTTTATTACTGTTGAACTGTATGTCATTGTTAAATTATTTGTTACTGTTAAAATGTTTGTTACTGTTAAACAGTTTGTTATTGTTTGTTGCTATTAACCTACTTGTTATTGTTTGTTATTGCTAAACTGATTGCTATTATTTGTTATTACTGAACTGTTTTTTTATTGTTAGACTGTTTGTGATTGTTTATTATTGTTTGTTATTCTTAAACAGTTTGTTATTCTTAAACTGCTTCGTTATTGTTTATTATTATTAAAGGTTCGTTTTTGTCTGGTATTGTTAAACTGTTTGCCATTAAGACCTTACAGACCTTACAGTTCGTTCGGGTTGCCCCAGGTCCCTCAGTGTGAGGCACCTTTGATGTCTACCAGAGAATTGCTAACGCATCTTCCGGTATATTTTGCATCTTCCACGTCAAGTTTGTCTACTGATGTTGTTTGCGCAAGCGAGAGGTGGATAAAAGAGAGAGAGAGAGAGAGAGAGAGAGAGAGAGAGAGAGAGAGAGAGAGAGAGAGAGAGAGAGAGAAGCTATTTTCCCTAGGGTTCACCAAAAGGGACAACCAACGCACCACATTCCCGTAACGACCTCAGTCCAGAACATCTTGGGCTTAATGAGAACAGCCGGGTAATTACCCCTCTTTATAAGTGAGCTAATTAGCGATCATGATTGCCCTCTCCCAGTGCCAGATTCCGTGAACCAACGCACATCGGAATGACGTCATAACATGCTCGAAAGTGTAATTATCGGAATGATTGAATTTTAAAAAAAAGCTATCTGTTTGACGAATCAATATCACGGCAGTAGAGGAGAATCTGAAGTCAAGTCCACGTAATGTATTTTGTATATTCATTTGTGGTGGGTTATTATTATTATTATTATTATTATTATATTATTATTATTATTATTATTATTAGTCGAGAATCTGAACTCAAGTCCATGTAATATAATTTATATATTCATTTGTGGTTTATTATTATTATTATTATTATTATTATTATTATTATTATTATTATTATTATTATTATTATTATTATTATTATTATTACCTGAGAATATAAACTCCAGTCCATGTACTGTAATTTATAAATGCATTGCTAGTGATTTATTATTATTGTTATTATTATTATTATTATTATTATTATTATTTATTATTATTATTATTATTATTATTATTATTTTCAGAGTCATAGACGATAATCTAAATTCAGATCGACGTAATGTAATTCAGATATTCACCTCCGGTTTATTATTATTATTATTATTATTATTATTATTATTATTATTATTATTATTATTATTATTATTATTATTATTATTATTGTTACGAAAGCCTCCGCCAGGCCGAAGCAATCGGACCCCCTGGCCTACTCATTAAAAAAAAAAAAACTAACCATGGAATTTTCTTAAAAATAATCTCATTATGTTTCCAACTCCCAGATTACACTATAGGAAATAATCTAACCTAACCTAACCTAACCAACCTAACCTAACCTAGGGGCATGGTAAAAAAAAAAAAAAAAAAAACCGGGGCTGGTGCAATACTAGCATACATCTTAGGAATCTGCTGACCGTCCACTCATTCCTGAATAGTATAACTCCTCTTGTAAAGATAATGGAACTGACCTTTCCGCAGAGGCGGTATTCCAGGTCACTGATTGCGTGACCTTAACGACAGACTGATTTCCGTGAAGTGATAAGTCGGAACATTAAAAAAATATATATATATCATTTATAAGTTACAGCATTTTTTTTAATGTTACGGATTAGTCACAAAAACAAATAATGAAATTACTGTACACGTGAAGCTGTTTCTATCTTCTTATATATTTGTAACTGGGAAATGAAGATATGTGTATACTATGCGCATCTGTATAGACTATATATAATATGCATACATAATTATATACATACTGTATATATAAAATCTATATATATATACATACATATTTATTTATAGATATAACATATATATATATATATATATATATATATATATATATATATATATATATATATATATATATTTTATAATATACATACACATATATATATATATGCACACATATATATATATATGTGTAGAGAGAGAGAGAGAGAGAGAGAGAGAGAGAGAGAGAGAGAGAGAGAGAGAGAGAGAGAAAGTTAGGTACTTAGACGGGTACAATGGAAATTGGATATGTCTCAATCAACGTCATGAAACCCAAGATTCATTTCTGAAATATTCAATACCCAGCAACAGAAACGGAACAACACTCTGTCAGAGAGAAATCAGACAAAGAAATTATTATTTTTTAAAAAATTTGTACATTATGTAATTCATTCATAATTTATTGGTATATAATCCACGTATTCCGGCAGACTAAAATGAAATCTATTTTCATTAATTTTTTAATCATTTGGCTGAGCCCTTTTTTTTTTCCTAGTGGTAAATGGAATGTTCAGGTGTATTTTTGGGGTGCGTGAATAGTTAATGATTTTTCTGGGAAATTGTTATTCTGTCAAAATATGTTACTGCTACAATATTGTAATTATGTTCTAAGGTTATTTTGTTGATTACTGAAAATACATTCTGATGTTCTTGGCATAAGAAAATATTTTATGAAGTAATATGACTTGGACTGTGTTCATATTTCATAATCATACGTTCCAATTTATTAATCAAATCTCATATATTGCTATTTTATGCATTGACTCTTCATTCACTGCCAATTAAATCTCACACATTGCCAATTTATAAATTAAATCTCATACATTGCCAGTTTAGACATTAAATCTCATAACTGCCAATTTATACCTTAAATCTCATACATTGGTAGTTTATACATTAAATCTCATACATTGATAATTTAAACATTAAATCTTATTCACTACCAATTTATACATTAAATCTCATACATTGCCAGTTTAGACAATATATCTCATAATTGCCAATTTATACGTTAAATCTCAGACATCGCCAATTTATACATTAAATCTCACAATTGCCAATTAATACAATAAATCTGATACATTGCCAATTTATGCATTAAATCTCATACATTCCCAGATTATACATTAATAACTATCATACCTTTAAAGCACACGAAATAATGTGAGAATGCTAAGCCTTCGTGACGATATTTGCGAATCCGACGAATGTCACTGTTTGCCAAACTGAGAACATAAGCAAGAAGCAGAGTCTTTAGTACTTCCTTCAGAAAAAGAGATTCAGCTAAAATTTCATTCAAAGACACCACACGGAGCTCAGCAACCATCCGTGTGGCATCTAGTTCATTTAATTTTTTAAAGCTGCTATTTAATAACAAAAGTAAGCGTCATAATTCACTGCGATGCCTTTCCACGGAGACAGTCCAGACTCCAGAGTAGTGGAAAGGGGTGACATAAATTCCCCAATTAATTATACAAAAAAATTCAACAGAAAAGTAATGGCTAGTGACAACAAAAAGAAGGATTTATAATTTAATCACTGCAAGCAGTTATTTTCATCAAGGAATGAAACGGCTTTCTGTTTCGAAAGTCAAAAAATTATCATTGTAATCGAAAGAAATATGGACATACGATATGTCCGAACTTCTAATGTTTTGGTCAAAATTTGACGCCAGATATTGTGCGGCATTATAAAAAGTTGCACGCAAGAGCATAAACGAGGAGCAATTCTTCTCTCTCTCTCTCTCTCTCCCATACCAATACAGAAACACAAAAGACGAGACCAATCTCCTGTTGGTGCAGTTCTCTCTCTCTCTCTCTCTCTCTCTCTCTCTCTCTCTCTCTCTCTCTCTCTCTCATACCAACTCAGAAACACACACAAAAAAGGGAGCCAGATCTCCTGTAACTACTGTTGTGTTGTGGCAGCCTGAGCACGGTTCCAGTAATTGCATACTTAGGGAAAGAACTCGCTAATGAGGCCTTAATGACAGTTTAATTTCACCTCCCCGCTTGTCGGGCGGGGAGAGAGAGAGAGAGAGAGAGAGAGAGAGAGAGAGAGAGAGAGAGAGAGAGAGAGAGAGAAAACACTGTCGGATGCAGGAAAATCACATCCTTATCGATCAACGTTTCTGGGAACATATTCATTTGCTCAGTGTTACGCTAACGTTTAAATATTGCTTCATGCAAATGTTCAACACTGGGGAAACGTTTTTTTTTTGCGGGCGGAATCTGTTGTCAAAAGTGCTAGCCTCCCAACACTGGAAGAATATAGATACAGCCAAGGTCAACTCTGAACGTTTTTAATTTTTTTTTACCTAGTATTACATTTTGCTTTGATATTTTCGAAATCCACCGTGCGCAGGTTCCCAGATATGTATATGTATATGTGTGTGTCTGTGTATACATACATACATACATACATACAAATATATATATATATATATATATATATATATATATATATATATATATATATATATATATATATACACATACACACACACACACGCGCGCATGAATTAGCCACTTTCTTTAGAGTATCCTAAGGGAACATATTTAGACCTCCTGTCATTAACATAGCATCTTACTGACACCGTTAAAAGATTAGGCAAACTCTCGAGGTACAATGCTGTGTCCGCTGAATTCACTTCTCATTGTTAAAAAAAATAAATTCAAGAAGAATTCAATAAAAAATAACAAGAAGTAAAGTCTGGCATGCAACATCACTACTGACTTTATATATCAATTTTTCCTCCCTTCTCATATTTCAAAACTGAACATTTCTTATTTGCTTCTCCTCTCAGGCAAAACATAACACAATTTGCCTGGACCGAAGACAGTGTCTTTTCTGAATACATCTGCATACTTCTGAAGAAGGGTCGCAATCGTATGCAAGATAAATGCTACAACGAACGAGGTCTCTTTCTTCATGCTGTTATTTACTTTTCGTATGTGAGTGCGTGTGTCATTAAATGTGTTTCTTTTTAGCAGTGCTATTTTTTCGTTTATTTTCAAGATTTTTTTTTATATTCTTAGGAGTAAACCATTTAAAAGTATGTTTAAAAATGGTATTTGATCTCAATATGAAACACACACACACACACACACACACACACACACATATATATATATATATATATATATATATATATATATATAATGTATTTCCTTTTTCATTTATTTTCTAAATTTTTCATTGTTATGGAGTAAATTAATTAAACGTATTTTTTGAAAATAGCATGTACCTATATATATATATATATATATATATATATATATATATATATATATATATATATATATAC
>NC_089761.1:32215643-32218143 GCF_040412425.1 Macrobrachium rosenbergii | reverse complement strand
AAAAAGGTGGCTGAAACAGAGAAAGGGGTTGGGAAAGCTGGAAGAAAGAGAGAGAGAGAGAGAGAGAGAGAGAGAGAGAGAGAGAGACAGAGAGAGAGAGAGAGGTCTGTAAAAACAAAAAAAAAAGAAGGACTTCACAAGGGGAAAGAGAAGGGATGTGGAAAAGTAAGAAGAGAGAGAGAGAGAGAGAGAGAGAGAGAGAGAGAGAGAGAGAGAGAGAGAGAGAGAGAAAGCTGCCAAAAAAAAAGGGTGGTTGAAACAATGAGGTACCACCAGATGGACCTGATGGGAAATGTAATTAGTGACCAACACGGGAAGACTTTCTCAATGGCATCCTCCTAAGAAGAAGAAGAAGAAGAAGAAGAAGAAGAAGAAGAAGAAGAAGAAGTAGAAAAAAAAATAGGACTAACATCACTCCAGGAACCAGCCACGGGAGAGAGAATAATATATTTTTAAGACCTTTAACACATATAACATATATATATATATATATATATATATATATATATATATATATATATATATATATATATATATATATATATATATCTTATATCTTAAACAATTTTCTATTCTTTTCAGTGTATTTTCACAATAATAATTATTTAATAATTAAACCAGCAATTACTTCCGTATAAATAACAGTCCATTATCATCTAAATTCTCTCAGTCATTGAAAGATATGCAAATGAGCGCCACCTACATTCCCATTAATGGTAATACTTCCATAGAATACCAACCATCATCCCACCATTCCCCGATTCTCTGCCGTCGACCAAAGAGAAGAGTCATAAACTTCCCAATGAGGAAACTTCTTGTTCCTCCCTTCCTTCCTCCTTTCCTCATCACTCCTCACTTCTCATGAGCTGTGAGGGAGCAGGTGGCAATCACTCTTGAGCACGAGTGTTTATGAATTACTTCTGGGAAAGTCATTACTCTCGCGTCGTCGTGGCGGGTTGGACCAGCGTTTTGGAGGTATATGCCTGTTATTTCTGATAATTTTTTTTTAACTAGATAAAGATATTAACTATAAGAAAGATTGTGCTGCCAAAGATAAAGATAATTCATGAATTGAAACGAATTATGTCAATATGTACACGGTAATATTGATGTATGTTCACATACGAAGATAAAGATTTTATTTATAAGAAAGATTTTACTGCCAAAGATAAAGATAATTCATGAATTTAAACGAATTATGTCAAGATATATACGCTAATATTGATGCATATACACATACAAAGATAAAGATTATATTTATAAGAAACACTGTGCAGCCAAATATAAAGATAATTAAAGAATTTAAACGAACTGTGTCGAGATATACACACACAAAGATAAAGTCTAACTGTAAGAAAGACCGTGCAGCCAAAGATAAAGATAAATCAAGAATTTACACGAACTGTGTCAAGATACATACACACAAAGATGAAGACTTTATTTGTAAGAAAAGACCGCGCTGCCAAAGATAAAGATAATAAAAGAATTTAAACGAATTGTGTCAAGATACACATACATACGCACAAAGATCTAAATTTTATTTACAAGAAAGACCGTGCAGTCAAAGATAAAGATAATTCTGGAATCTTAATCGAATTATCTCAAGATACACGTGGCAACACTGACGTATGTACACAAGCATACACATTACACAAATATACACATCCACCTCAAATACCATCCCTACTTTTCCTTTATTGAAAAAAAAAAACGGTTCTTACGCATCAACAAACTTGTATCTGAACTTTTCCACCTATAAGTTAAACAAACCACTTTTCAAATCACGGAAAAAAACAATGATAGATCTTTCGCTTCTGGGTAAGGGACATTACTGACATTACTGACATTACTGACATTAAAAAAAAAAATGTCAAGGACTGGAGTTCGGTTTGTAAAAGTTTTACGTTTTTGTTTGTCAAAGAAAATAAGAGATTCATTACAGTTTACCTAGAAATACTTACGTTCCATTTTCCATGGCACATCAAAGACGAACTCTGATTGTTAGGGGGGAGTATTCCCATGCCAGTCTCCACTGTATGAACGTTCCTAACGAATAATAATAATAATAATAATAATAACAATAATAATAATTTCCAATACACATTGGGTGTTCTACAATACAATTTAAGATTTAGTTAAAGATTAAGAGAAACAAGTAGCACTAATGCAGATATACAAACTCTATCAAGCCTAATTTTTTAAAAAAGATTAATTTGTTTTAAAGAAGTCAATCATTTTCTTTGTTGATGACAGCTTATGAGTAATAATACCAATCACTTTCTGTTATTAAATCAGATAGTCGATCTCTTTTAAACTTTAATAATTTTATTATCCTTTTCTTCTGCTCACTCCTTTACTGCGTATCCGACCGTCAAAACTGTGACGCCTTAAGGCTTTTTCATATTATACCATCACGTCACCAACACGTCACGTCACGTAACCGTCACGTCACCATCACGTCACCGTCACGTTACCATCACGTCACCGTACCATCAGCCGT
>NC_089761.1:32193143-32205643 GCF_040412425.1 Macrobrachium rosenbergii | reverse complement strand
GTGTCGCCGTTCTTGACACACACACACACACACACACACACACACACACACACACACACACACACACACACACACACACACACACACATTCCGTCATCGCTAGGACATTATCCAGTTGCAATATCAAGCTCGAATTGCGAAGCGTCGTGGAAACATGCTAAAATTTCTGAAAATCCTCAAATGCCAATGACAGTTTTGCAAATGATTTACGCAATGTCACGCTGCTGACAATCCTCAGTGATCATGAATGAGAACATAAAGAGTATTATTATTATTATTATTATTATTATTATTATTATTATTATTATTATTATTATTATTACATGTATTATTATTATTATTCAGAAGAAGAGCCCTAGCCATATGGAACAAGCCCACCCAAGGTCACTGACCTGAAATTCAAAAGAATATGATGTTCATTTGAAAGAAGCAACAGAAGGTCATATTAAATACAGACAGAAATAAAAATAAAAAAAAAGTAAATGAACAGTTTAATAGATAAAGAGATAACAGGACTTTCTATGCTTGATTTTTTCTCCAAATAAAAAATCATTGAATTATGCATCCTATCAGATTACAGAAAGAGGATATCAGTTATAAAAAAAAAGAACAAAAATTAATGAACAACTTAATAAATAAAAGCTAATAGGACGTTATCTTTTTTTTTTTCCTCTCCAAATAAAAAATTATACAAAATGATTTAGTTTTGTTTACCTTATTTTTCCTCTCTCCAAATACAAAATTATTTAGTTTTTCTCTACCTTATTATTTTTCTCTCCAAACAAAATTATTTAGTTTTCTTTACCTCATTTTCCCCCCTCCAAATACAAAATTATTTAGATTTTACCTAATTTATTCCCTCTCCAAATACAAAATTATTTAATTTTCTTTAGCTTATTTTTTCCCTCTCCTAATACAAAATTGTTTAGTTTTCTTTACCAAGTTTTTCCCCTCTTCAAATACAAAATTATTTAATTTTTGACCTTATCTTTTCCCTCTCCAAATACAAAATTATTTAATTTTTCTTTAACTTATTTCTTCCCTCTCCAAATACAAAATTATTTAGTTTTGTTTACCTTATTATTTCCCTCTCCAAATACAAAATTATTTACTTTTCATTAACATATTTCTTCCCTCTCCAAATACAAAATTGTTTAATTTTCTTTAACTTATTTCTTCCCTCTCCAAATACAAAATTATTTAGTTTGGTTTACCTAATTTTTTCCCTCTCCAAATACAATATTATTTAGGTTTGTTTACCTTATTTTTTCCCCTCTCCAAATACAAAATTATTTAGTTTTCATTAACTTATTTCTTCCCTCACCAAATACAAAATTACTTAGTTTTCTTTACCTTATTTGTTCCCAAAATTATTTAGTTTTTTATCTTTTTTTTTTTCCCTCTCCAAATACAAAATTATTTAGTTTATATGCAGCCGCTTACTCTCAGTGTTATAAAGGTTCCCTGAGCGACAAAATATTACGCTCATACAAATTTAATAACCCTTAGCTTTGAAATTCACCATCCACAGCCCTGACAAACACGGGCATGATGTAATGACTACTTTCATATTCAGATTTATTCAAAGTGATTCATTTTTAACGCCTTTGTATCCATCGCCTGGTGTATAAATCCCGAATTTAAAATTTAGAACTTTTTGTTATTAATATAGATTTTAAGTGTGTATCGTGACGGAGGTTGATCTAAAAAAAAAGAAGAATAGTTCAAGAAATTATATATATATATATATATATATATATATATATATATATATATATATATATATATATATATATATATATATATGTAATACACACACACACATATATATACACGTATACATAAGTCCTAACCAAAACAATAAAGCTGAATACGAATTATATAGACAATCTCTCTCTCTCTCTCTCTCTCTCTCTCTCTCTCTCTCTCTCTCTCTCTCTCTCTCTCTCTCTCTCTCTCGTGCACCTACACACATACAAATACCCATACAAATTCCAACAACAGCAACTAGAATAGTAAGTGGCTTCATTTGGGAGAAAAGGTGCACTTCAATCTACAGTATACTCGTCCTCCTCTGTGAAGAGGATTTGTTCAGCCGCAACGCCAGCGAATCCCATCGATAAATCAATAATTGTTCTCGAGTTACGGCGAGCCTTCCTTTATGTTACAAAATGAGAGATAGTGTTTGAGAGGCGGGCTTACACCTTGTGTGAATAATGAATTGAGCTCAGTACATAAAGACAGGGAATGATCATAACCTTTCCTCGCGTCAGAGGACTTGGCAGAGAACAATTAATCTTTCGTAATTGTTTGGTTTAAAGCGGAACAGTAACTCTTTGAGTGCCTTATTGACTTTCCCCTTCTCTTGCTGTTTGAATGTTTTTCTTTGTGTGCAAGAGTGCACGTATGCATGTGTGTGTGTGTGTGTGTGTGTATATATATATATATATATATATATATATATATATATATATATATATATATATATATATATATATATATATATATATATATGCGTGCAATGTAAGTATACATGCATGTGCTGTACAGCAATATTTGAAATGAGATTTATATGAACCTTTGTTTAGGCTCAGTCACAAAGAAATATTGTGAGTTCTCTTCCATCAAGTACTACAGCCATTTTTAGTACAACTTCTCCCTCTTAGAGAATGAAGATAAAAAAAAAATCTTGAAAAATGCTAGTCATCAAACTCAAAACTTCACACAGAGAGAGAGAGAGAGAGAGAGAGAGAGAGAGAGAGAGAGAGAGATTCCACAGCTCCGGAACGCCATTAAAAGAAGTGTCTAACCAACTCTAGCGAGCGAAAAAATCTGATTGGCTATCAGCGTACCAAATTGATTTCATGCAGTACAAATACGAGCACAAACTCTCTCTCTCTCTCTCTCTCTCTCTCTCTCTCTCTCTCTCTCTCTCTAAAAAGCAAAACCCCCTTTGCACTCGCGGAAATCAACTAAGTGCAAATGTTGAGTGAAAAAGTTCTGAGCAAAGCTGATCGCGTCAGAGGCACAAGGTGAGTTGATGTCGCCAACCGGTATGAGATATTTGCTTGTTTTAGCGCTCCCTATTATATTCCTTCATGTATCGTAGATGTTGTCACGCCAGTTTTAATAGCCACCAATCAATCAGTCAATCCTTTCAATCAGGCATCTTGAACACTAGTATTATTATTATTATAAAAAACTCAAAATTCACAAAATTTCAATATTATAAAAAAACTCAAAATTCACAAAATTTCAAAGCCATTAGCGGATTCATCAGAACGGGTTAGACAACCCAGACACACTGCGCCACTCACCTCCGGCTACAAGCATTTCGTTGTTTCTGGAAGTCAAGGTCACTTCGTTCTAGCACCTCTCCATTCCATCTGTCCTGCACTATTCAGTACCCCTGATTCTCCTTCATCCTATAAGTCCTCCCTTCATCATCCTAGCACCTTTCATTCTCTCTACATGACCAAACCTTCTAGACACAATGTATTAAGAGTTAGCATACGCAGACAGATGGTTTACAAGTATGTTGACACATATCTCACCCTTGTTAATCTCATCGGTTGCCCGAATGTAAATCATTCTCTCTCTCTCTCTCTCTCTCTCTCTCTCTCTCTCTCTCTCTCTCTCTCTCTCTCTCTCTCTCTCTCTCTCTCTTTCCACCCGGAGAGGATATATACATACATACATACATACATATATGTATTTATAAATTGTGCGAATGTAAATCTCTCTCTCTCTCTCTCTCTCTCTCTCTCTCTCTCTCTCTCTCTCTCTCTCTCTCTCTCTCTCTCTCTCTCTCTCTCTCTCCTTCCACCCGGAACAGCAGAATCTAAAGGGGGAAGGGGGGGAAAAGGAATAAAAATATTACGACGAATCCCTTCTTCAAAATCCGTCGGGTTCGATGAAATTTCATCCTTGCGAAATTCCGTCGCCTTTGCGAAATGATGCTTCTGACACGGATACTTTCGTGTCGAAAGAATTGGATTTACCACCGGCTTTCTCTTCCTTTCCCTTTCGCAACCAGAGGAAGATTCTTTCGCGTGGGAAAAGGGCCAAGAGGTTCGATCATATGGTAGCGTTAGGTCGAGAGGGAAGATCCAGTGGTTAGTCGAAAGAAATATTATGTTCTTTCGCCAGAAAAAAAAATAAGATATGTTTCAGCAGCAAAAGAAGTAAGGTTGAATCTAAATCCAGTGTCAATTCACGGTTAAACAGCACTATTGTATATATATATATATATATATATATATATATATATATATATATATATATATATATATATATATATATATATATACATATATATATATATATATATATATATATATATATATATATATAGAAAGAGAGAGAGAGAGATGATAATGTACTCATACAAATAAATAACAAAAATATATAGGTGAATCAGTAAATGTATGCGAGAGAGAGAGAGAGAGAGAGAGAGAGAGAGAGAGAGAGAGAGAGAGAGAGAGAGAGAGAGAGAGAGAAGAGAAAATAACAATTTATCCATAAAAATAAATAATAAAATATATAAATGAATCAGTAAATGTATGCAAGTGAGAGAGAGAGAGAGAGAGAGAGAGAGAGAGAGGGGCAAACGTAGCAAGGAAAAAAGAAAATAGTCATTAAAATAAACCGATATTGCACAAATAAATCAGCAAATATATGCTAGTAATCCAAGAGAGAGAGAGAGAGAGAGAGAGAGAGAGAGAGAGAGAGAGAGAGAGAGAGAGAGAGAGAGAGAGAGAGAGAGAGAGAATCACAAAATAATAGTAGGCCATCTCCAGTAAACAGCCCAGAAGACATTCGTTCTCTTAGGCGTTGGAAGTGGACCTACTCAATGAAAATTGCAAAAAATCGACTTAATATAGTGACCTTAAATTATACCACGAAGTATTGGATATCTATCATTCTTTTTTAATTGCAGTGTTTAAAATCGGCCTAGAAATCATTCTTACTGTTTACAATAAAAAAATTATTCATAATTTAAACTGAACGTTCAGTATCTCGTTCGTGCAGTTAACAACAAAGCAGTGTTACTTAATACCTGAGGTATATCTATAGTGACAAAACTGCAACACTTGAAAATACACAGGGTCGTATTTCTGTGTACATAAATAAAAGCATATGTAAGCAAGTGTATTTTAATAAGCTATGTCTACTGAAGCTGCAACTCTAAGGTATACAAACAGACCACCGGGATATGACCACCCACTCATTTTCCCTTCACACGAAGAGATATTAGGGGAAGTACCCCCCCAAAAAAGTAAAAAAATGCGCCGAAGTTTCTTCCGCGCAATCGACTTTTCTGTACAGCCGCTACAGCGTATAATCAAGGCTACCGAAAATAGATATCTATCTTTCCGTGGTCTCGGTATAATGCTGTATGAACCGCGGCCCGGTGGTGGCCTGTTCTATATCGATGCCAGAAGCACGATTATGGCTAACTTTAACCTTAAATAAAATAAAAAAAAACTACTGAGGCGAGACGGCTGCAATTTATTATGGTTGATGGTTGGAGGGTGGATGAGCAACATACCAATTTGCAGCCCTCTAGCCTCAGTAGTTTTTAAAATCTGAGGGAGGACAGAAAAAGTGCACACGGACAGACAAAGCCGGCACAATAGTTTTCCTTTATTAAAAAGAGGTTTAAAGATTTGGCTGAGATTAATATTTCGTCCAACATACAACGTCCCAAGGCAATTCATATGAAGAGACATCTGGGGAGAGAGAGAGAGAGAGAGAGAGAGAGAGAGAGAGAGAGAGAGAGAGAGAGGAATGTACTAATACAAATAAATAATAAAAATATATAAATGAATGAGTAAATATATGCAAGTAAGAGAGAGAGAGAGAGAGAGAGAGAGAGGTGTACTAATACAATAATAAAAATGTATAAATGAATGAGTAAATATATGCAAGTAAGAGAGAGAGAGAGAGAGATCGTAATGACGCTCGTATGATGCTCTAGACTATGCGAATGCACCGGAGATGAATCCCACATCCACCCACCGTTTCACGGAGGCTGTGGGAGTGGGGAAGGGCGAGAAAGTCGGGGAGGGGGAAGTGGGGGAGGGAGGGATTGGCAAAGCCTTCCTGTACGAGGATTACTGGTATATATATACATTTTACTGATTTATATGTATTTTTTTTTATTTGTTTGAGTACATTATCCCCCCTCCCCCCCTCTCTCTCTCTCTCTTACTTGCATATATTTACTGATTCACTTATATATTTTTTATTATATCCATTTTTGTGAGTACATTATTATCTCTCTCTCTCTCTCTCTCTCTCTCTCTCTCTCTCTCTCTCTCACTTGCATATATCTACTGATTCACTTATGTATTTTTATTATTTATTTGTATGAGTACATTATCTCTCTCTCTCTCTCTCTCTCTCTCTCTCTCTCTCTCTTTCTCTCTCTCTCTCTCTCTCTCTCTACACATATGAATGTTTCCGTTCTTTGGAAGCTTGGTTCCAACCGAGCGACCTTTGGTGGCTTGTTCCATATGCAAGAGAATTAATGCTAAATCTTATATAAAATATCATATAAGATCGCATATGAAAATGGTGTGAGGCTGCGAGACAGTCTCCCAGAAGGAGGCTTCATCCTCGGCGCACAGCCGTTTCAAGGTCACACGTGTCAGAGACTGACTTGTTTTTTGAAGGACATCCTTTTCAAGAGGAATCTATTTATTTCTGAAATGATAAAAACAGGTCCACACTCGAGGGAAACATCTAAGAAGGCTATTAATTTTTTCCAGGTTTTCTAAGCTTCTTACGTTTTCCTGAGGAACGAAACCTAATTACGTATAAATAAAAAAAAAATCAATGAGTATACCCAGAATACCATTTTAGAATACCACCTGAATACCATCATTTAGAACATGAACAAACCATTTGAAATCTATGGATGAATGAATGAATATACATACATACATACATACATACATACATACATACATACATACATACATACATATATATATATATATATATATATATATATATATATATATATATATATATATATATATATATATATATATATATATCGTTGTAATTCAGTCGTCTACACAAAAACTATTACTATGCGAGTGTCTAGTTCATGTCTGACGCCGCTACTGTAATGCATTAGGTATTTTCAGTGCTATTTTTTCTGCAAGATGCCATTTTTTAAATAACCCAAGGTTGGGCTCATTAAACACACCAGTACACTTAAGCCGATTTCCCTTTAAAAAAAACAACTTCTACGCAGCTGGGGTACTCTGTGACGATGATGATATGATGATAGACTTGAATATTAATAGAAAAAAATGCAATAAAAAATATAACTCTTTGTACTTAGTGCTAATACGGATAGTGTGCGTCTCGCTACACATCAGTGATATTATAAGTATGAAGAGTGTGTCTGCCTGAGAGCACATTATTTGATAGCATAAACGTATAGTGGCACTATACAATACGATTGAATTGTGATAATATAAACGTATAGTGGCACTATACAATACGATTGAATTGTGATAATATAAACACATAGTGGCACTATACAACACGGTTGAATTGTGATACTATAAACATATAATGGCACTATACAATACGATTGAATAGTGGCACTATATAATACGACTGAATTGTGATAATATAAGCATATAGTGGCACTAAACAATACGATTGAATTGTGATGATGTAGACATATAGTGGCACCATACAATACGATTGAATTGTGATAATATAAACATATAATGTCACTATACAATACGACTGAATTGTGATAATATAAACATATAGTGGCACTAAACAATACGATTGAATTGTGATAATGTAGATATATAGTGGCACTATACAATACGACTGAATTGTAATAATATAAACATATAATGACACTATATATACAATACGATTGAATTGTGATAATATAAACATATAATGTCACTATACAATACGATTGAATAGTGGCACTATACAATACGACTGAATTATGATAATATAAACATATAGTGGCACTAAACAATACGATTAAATTGTGATGATATAGACATATAGTGGCACTATACAATACGATTGAATTGTGATAATATAAACATAAAATTGGCACTATACAATGCGATGGAATTGTGATAATATAAACACATGGTGGCACTATACAATATGATTGAATTGTGATAATGTAAACATATAATGGCACTATACAATACGACCGAGTTCTGATAATATAAACATATAATGGCACTATGCAATACGATTGAATTTTGATAATATAAACATATAGTGGCACTATACAATACGACTACATTGTGATAATGTAAACATATAATGGCACTATACAATACGACCGAATTCTGATAATATAAACATATAATGGCACTATGCAATACGATTGAATTTTGATAATATAAACATATAGTGGCACTATACAATACGACTACATTGTGATAATGTAAACATATAACGGCACTATACAATACGAGCGAATTCTGATAATATAAACATATAATGGCACTATGCACTACGATTGAATTTTGATAATATAAACATATAGTGGCACTATACAATACGGTTACATTGTGATAATATAAACATATAATGGCACTATACAATACGATTGAATTGTGATAATATAAACACATGGTAGCAGTATACAATACGATTGAATTGTGATAATATAAACACATGGTAGCACTATACAATACGATTGAATTGTGATAATATAAACACATGGTAGCACTATACAATACGATTGAATTGTGATAATATAAACATATAATGGCACTATACAATACGACTGAACTCTGATCATATAAACATATAATGGCACTATACAATACGGCTGAATTTTGATAATATAAACATATAGTGACACTATACAATACGACTACACTGTGATAATATAAACATATATTGGTACTATACAATACGATTGAATTGTGATAATATAATAATATAGTGGCACTATACAATATAACAAACTTAAGATAGCACAAACATATAGTGGCACTATACCATACAACTAATTTTTGATAACATAAACATATAGTGGTACCATACAATACGACTGAATTGTGCTATCTTAAAACACATTGTCAAAGGGCGTGTGCTTTGCGGAACAGGCGGACAAAGAATGAGTGCCTGCGCATGCATCAGAGGCAATCCACTGACACAGAGTGCCTGCGTGGACGTGCGTGCGAAAGTAACAATATGCACGAAAGCCCATTTAATTGTCACAGATATGCTTTCTCAAGGGCTAAAAGTGTCACTCGGCTAAATCAGGTCGAGGAAAAATGATTTCGCTTCGTCATATATGCGGAAAATATTTCGTGTCGTTAAATATAATGATCTTAAAAAGTGATACCTCGAGTTCTCACGCGTCATCGGCTGATTCACCCACTGGCCGACATAAATAACCTTCCCTTACGACACACGCCCAGAGATAAATCTCTTTTGTGTACAGAGGAAGAAGAAGAAGAAGAAGAAGAAGAAGGAGAGAGAGAGAGAGAGAGAGAGAGAGAGAGAGAGAGAGAGAGAGAGAGAGAGAGAGAGAGATGGATTACGTCGGACCGCAGGAGAGTGAAATATGACTCTTTTTATTTCGCGTGCTTTATTTGTGGGACGTGACACGAAATATAGCCCGGGAAATATATCAGGAAGTATATCAAGACTACGTGAATCTATGTGCGTGTTCCCCTTGATGCGTTTCGTTGGGACAATATATTTCTTCCCGCCGGGATGACCCCCACGAAGGTGGTGCCAGAAAAACACAATTTTGGACGTCGGGACGATGAACGCATGTTGCGCCTCTATTGTTTTCTTGTTTCTTGCAAAGGCGAAATCTGCATTTCACTTCAGTGAGTTATGTGGATTTCGAAATCCATGCTGCAGCTTTCGTTATCGGATATGGCATAAATACGTGGTACGGTCACATTTTTAACTCTCTAAATATTAATGTGTTCATTTCTCTTTATTTTCTAATAACCGATCTCTTCTTTCTTTCAAATGAACACCGTAATATTCTGTGGAAGCTTGAATTTCAAGCCAATGACCCCTGTAGGCCTGTTCCATATGAATAAAGTTCATCTTATGAATAATAATAATAATAATAATAATAATAATAATAATAATAATAATAATAATAATAATAATAATAATAATAATAATAATAATAATAATACAGCTCTAAAAATCAATAATTTAACTTCATTTTGACTCTCTTTTGGTAAAAACTACACTCATTACATGTCCTTCTTCCTTATTAGGAAAATTTAACCTTCACTAGACTACAAGTACAGAGTATATATATATATATATATATATATATATATATATATATATATATATATATATATATATATACATACTATAGTTTACATATTACATACATATATATGTTAACATTTAATGTTTGCTGACTTCGTGCATAATATGTTACTTGGTTTTGTCTGTTAAGCATATCTTAAATCTAATGAAAAAAGACATAATATTGCAAAACTATGGAACTTTCAAACAATAAACACAATAAAGCACACACACCCAAATGCATCACTACGTTTACGTAAACAGATAAACATCTCGAAAGGGAAAAAGAATTGCATTTAACCGACCACCAGTTGGTTCAGTACAGCCGTTCCAGCAACACAAACACCACCATTCCAGGAATTCCCAGAGTTCTAATTAACCTGGAAGCCAAAACACATTCGCGCACAAACAGAAACCACTTCCATGCAAAAATAAAAATTTATTTAAGGAACTGAAAATAGAGTGTAAGATTTAGGCCAAGGGCCAAGCGCTCGGACCTATAAGGTCATTCGGCGCTGAAAGGGGAAATTTAGGGAAAAAGGTTTGAAAGGTGTAACGGGAGGAAAATCTTTAGCAGAGGGTTGAGGAAAGTAAGATGGAAGGAAGAGAATATGGACGGAGGTACGGTAAAAGGAATGGAAGGGGTTGCAGCTGGGGGTCGAGTGGACGCTGCAAAGGACCTTAAGTAATGCCTACAGTGCACCGCGTGAGGTGTACTGACTGCACTGCCCCCCTATTGGGAAAACTTAGTTATGGGGGCATTTGTAGACAAGGAGGAGAAGAATTGTAGGTAAAGAAAAAAGTTCAAGATAAATTCAGATACGTTATTTTTTTCCAGTGAACATGATGAATACCATATATCATCCATTGGCAAAAAGAATTTAAGACTAAGAATGTAAAAATATTATATATTCGCAAAAACGAATTGAGATGAAGAATGCAAAAATATTATACATTTGCAAAAGCGAATTTGAGATGAAGAATGTAAAAATATACATTCGCAAAAACGAATTTAAGATGAAGAATGCGAAAATATTACACATTCGTCAAAACCAATTTAAGATGAAGAATGCAAAATTTTATACAATGACAGACAAAGTAAAGATGACGAAAGTCAAATAGCATACATTCGCCAAAACGAATTTGAGATAAAAACTGTAAAATCATTATATGTTCGCCAAAACGAATTTGAGACGACGAACGTAAAAATATTATACGCTCGTCGAAACGAATTTCATATTCCTCCGGACAAAAGTTATTATCACTATGCAGAATTTAATTAAAAGTTCTGCCATTAACTCGGGGACAGTTTCATTTGTCGAACTGCGCCCTAAATATCCAAGTTAATTACAGAGATAATGTCGAATGACTCATTACACTCGGAAGATACAAGGTCGGGTAATAAAAGTTATTAACCCGGTGAGGCACAATTATCAACCGGCGACCTACATGTCAACTGAATTGGATATAGAATTTAGGCCACAGGCCAAGCAGTGGGACCTATGAGGTCATTCAGCTCTGAAACGGAAACTGACAGTAGAAGGTTTGAAAGGTGTAACAGGAGGAAAACCTCAAAGCAGTTGCACTATGAATTATTTGTTAGGCGAGGGTGGAAAGTAAGATGGAAGAAAGAGAATATGAAAGGAGGTATAATAAAAGGAACGAAAGGGGTTGCAGCTAGGGACCGAAGGCACGCTATAAAGAACCTTAAGCAATGCCTACAGTGCACCCCGTGAGGTGCACTGACGCCACTACAACTTAGGGGGGTCTAGACACCAAATTGATTATAAAGTTGCGTGGACTTATTAATTGCACTATGAAGTCATAACGAAATGCAAATATGCAAATGATTGTCTGTTCAATTTTTAGCCTAGATACCTATTTAAATAAACAACTTGTGTATATATAATTAAGGCGGAACATGGTGAGTAATCAAAAATAAACAAGTAAAAAATGCGCAGAAGCTTCTTCGGTGCACTCGAGTTTTCTGTACAGCGTATATTCAAGGACGCCGAAAGTAGATCTATCTTTCTCTGGTCTCGGTATAATGCTGTATGAGCCGCGGTCCATGAAACTTTAACCACGACCCGGTGGTGGCCTATCCTATATCGTTGCCAGAAGCACGATTATGGCTAACCTTAACCTTAAGTAAAATAAAAACTACTGAGGCTAGAGGGCTGCAATTTGGTATGTTTGGT